>NW_027189499.1:0-169206 GCF_040958095.1 Procambarus clarkii
ATATACACCTGGAAGATACTGGAGGGCCAAGTACCAAATCTACACAGTAAAATAACAACGTACTGGAGTGAACGACATGGAAGAAAATGTAGAATAGAACCAATGAAGAGCAGAGGTGCCATAGGCACAATCAGAGAACACTGTATAAACATCAGAGGTCCGCGGTTGTTCAACGTCCTCCCAGCAAGCATAAGAAATATTGCCGGAACAACCGTGGACATTTTCAAGAGGAAACTAGATTTATTCCTCCAAGGAGTGCCGGACCAACCGGGCTGTGGTGGGTATGTGGGCCTGCGGGCCGCTCCAAGCAACAGCCTGGTGGACCAAACTCTCACAAGTCGAGCCTGGCCTCGGGCCGGGCTTGGGGAGTAGAAGAACTCCCAGAACCCCATCAACCAGGTATCAACCAGGTATCAACCAGTTCCAGGATACAGGTGTTTACTGCAGAGAGAAAGATCATTAACAGAAACACCAACATTCATCACAGGTTTACCGGACTTAGGAGGAGTCTGTTTGGGTTTAGTAGATTCATTGCTTTTGTATTGAGCCTTCCCACATCTATCTGTGGTATGTCCATAGAGTTTTCAATACTTACAATACAATTGTGAGCCGATTGATCTGTACTCACTTTATCGTAACTGTACCAAGACTACTTACTGGAAGGTGGTTCTGGTGTCAGCCGGTTAATGAGGCTGTAGGTGTCAGCCGACTTCGCACATTTGATGTAGTCGGTTTCTTCTTTATCTGCTAAATATAAATGGACGGAAGGGGGAACACGTCTCAAGAATTCCTCAACTAGCATGAGGTTGACGAGTTCTGCAAATGTAAAGACATGTGCTGCTTCCATTCATATCATGAAATATCTTTTCTTGGTATTGGCAAATTCTAGAAAGGTGGTGGTACTTGCCTTTAGATGATCACGGAATTTTTGTCTGTAGCTTTCGGTGGAGAGAAGGTAGGCGTCCAAAACTGCTTGCTTCAGGGTCTGGTAGTCATTCTCAGACGCTAAGGTACTGAGAGTAACTGCAGCTCTACCTGTGAGATGCACTCTGAGAAGGGTAGACCATTGATCTGCAGGCCAGGTAAGTTTATTAGCTAGGGTCTCAAAGATGGTAAAAAAGACATCAATCTGTCTCAACGAATGGTGGCATTAACTTACTTGCATGGGAGACATTGAAACTTACTGGAAGACTAGCGGTAGCTTGTTGGCGCTGAGCATGGTGTGAAGTCTCCAACGCGAGTTCTCGTTGACGACATTCTATAACCATATCCGCTTGCTGTTTGTCATGCTCGCGTTGTATCTCCAGGTGGCGTTGTTTTGCTTCAAGCTGTACTCGCTCACGCTCACAGAGTATTGCAGTCTCACGTTCCTTGAGGGCCACCTCTCATTCTTGTTCTTCTTTCCTGACTGCAGCTTCCTCTTTCCTCAGGGCCGCCTCTCTTTCCTGCTCTTCTTTCCTTATTGCAGCTTCTTCTTTCTTCATTTGTAGAGCTTCTTGCTGTTGCGCCCCCTCAAGTTTTGCAAGTTCGAGCTTGAGTTTCATAGTTGCCAAATCATGTTTATCTGCAATAGAATAAGTTTCGTGAGTTTCAGAGTCAATCTTCCCTTCATCTAAGAGGTGATCCATTAATAAGTTGTGCAAGTCATTTTTGTTGGCTCCTTGGGGAACTTCTAGTTGATACTCATGGGCAAGAGCTTGTAATTCGGTCCTCTTGGCACGAAATAAGGTCCCTATTTCACCTGCTGGATCGTTATGAAAAGCTTGGATACGAAACATGGTGAAAGATAGCAAATAAATGTACAACGAATATAGTTGTGATATGGTAAATGTCAGAAACAGGATAACGTGGCTACTGGTAACTATCCTGTGGAATTTTAATCTTTAACAATTAACGTTAATTTTAGGATGGTAAATGATTAGTCAATCAAAAGCGCAGGAAATCTTGTACCCGGTACTCAATGTAAGAGAATAAGGGTAAGAAAATCCTACTAAGTGAAACTGAGTTTCTAAAACAAATGAAACATTTAATTGCTCCAAAAGTGAATAAGGTAGTCCAAGAATGTTGGCATACCTTGCCGAGTCTCTCTAGGACATAAGCAAGGGTTTCCCACTAAATGAAATATGATACTTACAGAATTAGCGAACTTTGTGCTCTGAAAAAACAGATGCTCTGACATCTCTGACTGACGTGTAGGGGTGCAAGTGTCAACTGGTGACGAGAACTGCAGCTAAGGTCCCAACTCAGCAACGTAGTCCGTGCTAGAGGAACTATGGCCCTATGTATCCTCCTTCGGTCGGATTGCAGAAGATAGGGTGCATTGACCCGAAGACAAACCAAAGTACCAGGTGTTACGGACCCGAGTCCAGCGTCGGAGCACGGAGCAGTGACGACAGCGCCATCTGTGAGTCCGCTCCTGAAACCCACTCCAAATGGACGACGCCATCTAGTGGTGACAGGATAGGCCAGCAATAAGTGTTGGATTCCTGTCTTAGTCGACTCGCGACATAGCCGCTGCTGACCTCTGGTGAGGTGATGCTTAGACAGCAATGCCATCTGTAGAGTGAAGAGGTGGACGTTCCTGTCTAAGCTTGTGAGTGAAGCGTCCCAATATTAATGACGTGTCTGATTGCAGAGTCGACCTGGGACTGCTATGTTGGATGATGGATGAGTCTACCCAAGGCAGCCAAGGTCTCTTCACCAGTCTGCTTTGAAGAAGCTGTGAGTCACCCCCGGACGAACTCTGTTGAGAGTATTAGCCTGCCTGTGGCGTGGCAGTGTCGGGAATCGTCTTATCCGGGGCTGGCTGGTGGAAGAGACTAGCCACTGTGGTGCTTAGTGAGGAGAGTGATCAGCGGGATCACACGAGGCTCCTGCCTAGGGCTCGCAACCCTAGTATCGGTCGTGGAGTGGCCTACACAGCGGAGCTGATCGGTACCTGCCAGCTACAGGCTGGATTGTGGTTGAAGGCCTCCACGACGAAGCACCCAGTGGGACTGTGATTTGGCTGGCCTGTGGCCAGGGTAGATTCGTCATAGTCATAGTGGATTCATCGTGGGCCACGGAAAGAGGAACCAGGGCTACCCAGAGTGAGCACCGTCGAGCATCCAGTGTCTTCGGAGGAAGACGAACCTGTACATAATTGTGTAGTTATAGTCCCCGCGTGTGACTGTTATTTATTTATACATGGTGGTGGAAATATATATCAGAAAAACTGGATCATTTGTATCCCTCCCCCTTTAATTTAACTTGCGTTACGGAACACACCCCTTGAAAGCCTCTACAAACTTGGGGCCGGATTCCAAAACTCTAATACCATCAGAGAAGAACCCGGTTGCGTCCCAGTAGGGCCGTAACACCAGGGTACCACAATGATCTGCCGATAATGTGAGAAATATCCTAGGGACAAAAGGTGGTAAACACGAGTAATAACACTGAGGGAGGGATGACAAGTTAAGAGAATGACTGAGGCCTCCAGTCACCACGGAATCCAAAGTTATCCCACACTCACCATATGCTACTCTTGGAATGCACAATACACACAGCACCATATAAATATGAAAAGTAATGAAAATATTGAAAAGCAACTGTAGCAAAGCCAAGTACGCTTACCACAAATTGATGTTCTGGTACTAGTACCTGAGTGAAGCTCCCGGACAGGGCCCCATTAAATGTGACGGGAAAGTGTTGGAGTGTAGATGTTCGGCAGTCCTCCAATGGCAGGTGTCAATGCCTGTCACATTTACAAAAAAAAAGATAGACTGCTTGCCTGTTGTCTGTGGTAAGTGAGAGGGAGGAACACGTAAAACACTAAGTATGAACAATGAAACTTTAATATACTTTAAACATAAATAAAAATAAAGACAGTCCCGTGGTAATGAACAGTGCAATTAAGCAAGTCAAAAAACAATATAACATAAATGATTAATAGGGATGAAGTTTACTCTACAATAATATAAATATACAGTGAAAATTAATCAGGTGCTGAGAATATTGGCTATGGCTGAGACCTCCCTTAGTATACAGAGCCAGAGAGCTTAGTATGCCAGAGAGAGATGTCAACTCTTAGAGCACAAAGAATATTCTGAAGTTGATGGCTGGTTCAAGCTCAGACATCGACTCGGGTAAATGGCACTGAGGGGCAGTGTGCAGTCGGCAAGTCACCAATCAGGAGCAGGCAGGCTGGGATGGGTAGTTGGCTGGTTGATGACGAGCCGGTGTGGAGTTGGGTGTTTAGGGTATGTTTTGCCTCCTGGTCAAAACGTTTTGCGCTACTGGTGGACGTATCTTGAATGTAGCATCTTATACTTGTAGAATAAACGTAACTTAGGTAGGGAAGAGCAGGCTCAATCTCTCTTGAAAGAGATTATCGTCACAATATATATATATATATATATATATATAACTGAAAACTCACACCCCAGAAGTGACTCGAACCCATACTCCCAGATGCCACGCAACTGGTATGTACAAGACGCCTTAATCCACTTGACCATCACGACCGGACATAATGAGGTGATAGCCGAGGCTATTTGAACCACCCCACCGCCGGCACTCGGATAGTAATCTTGGGCATAGCATTTTACCAAATCACCTCATTCTTTGGGGCACACGTGAGGAACACAAATGCGAACAAGCCTGAATGGTCCCCAGGACAATATGCAACTGAAAACTCACACCCCAGAAGTGACTCGAACCCATACTCCCAGATGCCACGCAACTGGTATGTACAAGACGCCTTAATCCACTTGACCATCACGACCGGACATAATGAGGTGATAGCCGAGGCTATTTTAACCACCCCACCGCCGGCACTCGGATAGTAATCTTGGGCATAGCATTTTACCAAATCACCTCATTCTTTGGGGCACACGTGAGGAACACAAATGCGAACAAGCCTGAATGGTCCCCAGGACAATATGCAACTGAAAACTCACACCCCAGAAGAGACTCGAACCCATACTCCCAGATGCCACGCAACTGGTATGTACAAGACGCCTTAATCCACTTGACCATCACGACCGGACATAATGAGGTGATAGCCGAGGCTATTTGAACCACCCCACCGCCGGCACTCGGATAGTAATCTTGGGCATAGCATTTTACCAAATCACCTCATTCTTTGGGGCACACGTGAGGAACACGTTATGAATGAGGTGATTTGGTAAAATGCTATGCCCAAGATTACTATCCGAGTGCCGGCGGTGGGGTGGTTAAAATAGCCTCGGCTATCACCTCATTATGTCCGGTCGTGATGGTCAAGTGGATTAAGGCGTCTTGTACATACCAGTTGCATGGCATCTGGGAGTATGGGTTCGAGTCACTTCTGGGGTGTGAGTTTTCAGTTGCATATTGTCCTGGGGACCATTCAGGCTTGTTCGCATATATATATATATATATATATATATATATATATATATATATATATATATATATATATATATATATATATATATATGTCGTACCTAGTAGCCAGAACGCACTTCTCTGCCTACTATGCAAGGCCCGATTTACCTAATAAGCCAAGTTTTCATGAATTAATGTTTTTTCGACTACTTAACCTACCTAACCTAACCTAACGTTTTCGGTTACCTAACCTAACCTAACCTATAAAGATAGGTTAGGTTAGGTTGGGTTGGTTAGGTTCGGTCATATATCTACGTTAATTTTAACTCCAATAAAAAAAAATTGACCTCATACATAATGAAATGGGTAGCTTTATCATTTCATAAGAAAAAAAATAGAGAATATATATTAATTCAGGAAAACTTGGCTTATTAGGCAAATCGGGCCTTGCATAGTAGGCTGAGAAGTGCGTTCTGGCTACTAGGTACGACATATATATATATATATATATATATATATATATATATATATATATATATATATATATATATAATAACATAATATAAAACCCATATATATATATATATATATATATACATATATATATAATGGGTTTTATTCCCAGGTTTTGGAATAAGAACAGCAGTGGCAGACTTAAAGGTGAGAAGGAAGTATCCAGAGGCAAGGGAGGCGTTGAATAAGTTAGTGACAGCATCAATGATGGAAGCAGGGAGTTGTCTAAGAAGGATATGTCCAATGCCAAACACACCAGGGGCTCTACGACGAGTGCCCATGAGAGCTGTCTTGACATCAGCTGGAGTCAGCGGAGTCTGTAGTTCAGTGTGTGAGTTGAGATTGTCAAGGTGGATGAGGTCGTATGGTGTAGTTTCATGTCTGTTTTGGTGTATCCAGTCTTCGACTACTTCAATGTTATGGAGGGCATATGGTTCAGGAGGATGTGGGTGAAAGATTTGTTCCCAGTGGTGTTTAAAAATGTTGAGTACTACATCAGGATCAGTGATTTTGTTGTTATGTAGAAGGTATTTAAACGATGTGTGAGTTGATCCTTGTTAGCGTTTGATTTGTTTCCAGAATTCTTGAGTTGTCAGTTTTCTGTGTTGTTCTGCTTGTTCTATGAGGTGTTTCCAGTGATTTGTGTGGTCTTCATCTAGGCTGTTAAGGATATGTTTTTTTAATGCTGTTAGGTCCCATAGTACTTGTCCATGACGATGCATGTTTTGTAAGAATCTAGTGTGATAGCAAGCTAAGAGGCGTTTTGTGCGAATGGAGGGGGTGAAAGTGAAATGTGGTTTGTGTGTTGTTTAAGGAATGGGGATATTTGCTGCATGAATGATGGTGTCTTGTATGTTGCGTGCTTGTGTGTCGATGTCAGTGTGATGTTTGTCATTGTATTCATAAGTGAGATCAGTGTCATCAATGTGTTGTTTGAACATGTCCCAGTTTGCCCTATGGTATGAGAATTGAGGAGTGCTGGGGATGAGAATAGGATTTGTGGAGACTGTGAGAATTAAGGGAATATGATCAGAGCCCGTAATGGGCCCTGGTGAAATGAAGTGTTGCAAGTTGCTGCCATGTCTGTTGGTGAATATGAGATCAGGCCTGCCAGAACCTGTATGTGTGAAACAAGTGGGGAAATCAGGGCCAAGAAAGAATAGATGTTTTTGGGTGTATATTTGGTGAAGCTGTCTGCCATGCTGATTTGTGGTATTGTGGTGGAATGTAGGGTGTTGTGCATTGAGGTCTGCAAGCAGAAAAACAGGCAAGTGAGAGTTGTTGAAGAGAGTTATGAAATCTTGCATGGGAATGTCGGTGTTAGGACGGGTGTAGGTTGTGCAGATGATGAGAGACCCCATTTGTGTGTGAACTTTAATGGCTAGGGAATGTTTATGAAGCCAATGAGTGTGTAGGAGTTCGTGTTTGTATGAAGAACGGATGAGTATTGCAACTCCTTCATGTGCTTCATCTGGTGACTGGTAAGAGGAGTAGCCATAATGTTTGATTTTATGAGTTCGTAATGTATGTGCTATTTAATAATAGCACATCAGGTCTCTCGATCTCAATAAAATCTGACACCATGTGTCTAATGGAGAAATATGCCCGCACATTAAATTGGATGATCTTTATGAATTTTTAGGTTTTGATGGGGTGCTGGTGGGGTTTTGTGCATGTACAGGAGCATGAGGTTTGCGTGATTCAATGACTTGGGCAGTTACTGAGGAGGGTGCATCTTGGAGGAGGGTGGTAGGAATTGTGGGAAATTGACAGCGGGAGGTGGGAGTAAGACAACGGGTTGCTGAGCGGGCTCGGGACGAGATGAGATGAGTTACAGAAGAAATCGCTGGAGTTGTTGGGGGATGGAGGAAGGCAGAAGGCTTGTTGGCAGGAACCGGGTGAGAGGTATCAGAGGTTGTAGTGTTTGAAGTCAGATTAGAAGTGGAGGGGACAATGTTGGGAGAAGAGGGTGAAGGTGCTTTTGACATGGATGGTTCAGTTTGGGATAGTCCAGGATGTGCTGTTTGGTCAGTGGCACCGTTTTCTGTAGCAGTCAGGAGTGGGTTGGGAGAACATTGTGGGGAAACTGTAGTATTTTCCTCAGCTGAAGTCGTGGTGTTTTGTGGAGTGAGGACTGTAGGCGAGAATGGAGCAGAGCGCAATAGCTGAGTAGGAGGAACAGAGATACTAGGAAGGCCGTTATGAGTGAGAAAAATAGGAAGATAGTCAGCAAAGTCACGGCCATCGTCCTTGGCCTTTAAGTAAGCAGCTTGTACACAGGCAGTGACTCGTTCATATGAAAGGTTTTGAAGAGGAGAATAAGGTGGAGGTGGTGGGTGAGGGAAGAGAGGTGGAGAGGACTGAGTTTGTTGTGCAGTATTATGGAGATGATGTTGCTGGTGAGGTGAAGCATTAAGGACACTGGCATAGGACATTGAGGTGGCTGATGCTGTTTGGTGATGAGATAGGTTATGGGAGGTTGAAGAAGAAGAATGAGGGTGTGCTTGAGTGCGAGGTTGATTATTGCGAAGAGATTTTAGGGTTTGCTTTCTCAAAGGGCAAGATTTGTCAACTGCTGAGTGAGCACCTTGGCAATTGGTGCATTTTAGGATAGGGGCAGAGCACTGAGTATAGAAATGACCTTCAGCAGAGCATTTGGAGCAAATTTGTGGGCTTTTACATTTTCGTGTTTCGTGATTATACTTATAACATTTGAAACATTGTAGTAAAGGAAGATAGTTAACTGGACTAATGAGATAGGGAGGAGTGCTGGTGTTGAGGTTTTTAATTCCATGGTGCAAGAGTTTTTGAGCTTCTGTAGGGGAGGAACATTGGATCTTGAGGTGTTTTGTATTGGGCACTGGGTATATCTCCATTACAGTAATAGCATTCCTGTGTGAGATGTCTTGAGAGAGATTGATAGTATTAGGTGCTGATAGGACAGAGCTGTCGACATTTCTTACAAGGACAGAGCATTTAGTTTTTTGTTCAATAGTGAGAACAGGAGTCAGTGAAGCTTGTATGAGTTTACTGAAAGTAGGTTCCTTGAAACAGGCAAAAAGGTCGTCTTCTGAGGCAATGAGAAATTTGATGGTGTTTGTGTTGGCGTGTTTGATATGGTTAGTGGCTGGTGTGCCAGTGGCATTGTAAAAGGTAGTGATGCAGTCAATTGTGTCTATGGGTGTATTTCCAGTGTAGGTCATCCGTAGACAGTGAGCCAATTTGACTCACTATCTACTGACAGTCCCGTGTCTTGTGCCAATCACTGTGATTCCATAAGCTCAGTGGGGGTCAGTGTGTAGGCCAGGTCTAAGACCTGGCCTAAGGGTCTCACCACGAACAAACACCGTGTTCCGGAAGGTTGCAACCCCCAGTTATGGTGGGCTCGCACGATCACGAGATTCCACAACTGGCTCGGCAGTGTCAGAAACGGAAGAATTTTAGGAGAGGAGAAAAAGAATGCACCTATGCCATGACGCAACTGCAAAAGGTGAACTTCCGTCTTCTCACCTGGGCCTGTTCTGGCTCGAAGTGGAGCTGTTCACCTAAATGCAGTCCGACCTGGACACAAGCACATTGGACAACACACAGAAGATGCCACGAGGAAGATGTCACTGCTTAGGACTAGATGCTGGCTGGGAAGCGCCTGGTTCTGCTCCAATAACTCCTGGCTGGAACTGGTTTTTGGCTGCACCGAAGTGCTCGTCGAGGCCACGATTTCGAATCGAATTAAATATAGGACAAGATACCCTTCGGGTGAGCTTTTGAAGTGGGTATAGGTGAAGAATAGCTTGGGTGAGAGGAAGCGTCGGAGTTGTAGAGATAGAGCCAGGGCTAGACCCAGCTGCGCGGCTGAATATGAGGCTACTTGAACACCTGGTCGGCTTAGGCTTGGCGGGCAGGGTCCCGAGGGAGGGGCGGCGGTGTGAGGTCTTCTTTCCTCATGATGTGTGGAGTCTTCTTTCTTCTTAGGAGTTGAAGTCTTCTTTCTTCTTTGAAGCTGAAGTCTTCTTTCTTCTTTGAAGCTGGAGTCTTCCGTCTTCTGTCCTGCACGTTGGTCTGCTCTGAAGCTTGCAGGGGTTCCACCACCTCAAAACGAGCAAAATTAGGTCCCTATACCCCTAAAGAGGGGGGGGGGGGGTGAAGGCGGCTACCTTCGCGGCGAGTCTGGTGCTGAAGCTAGGCTTGTTACTTTTCCTTGTTCTCTTGCGTGGAGTTTGGTCTGTTTGCGTGCTTGGTGAAGGTGTGGGTCTTGTCGCTACTTTATATTCGTTCAGTTCTTCTTTTGCTGCTCGCCATACGCTGTTGTACATCAGGGTTTTCATGTGTGTTACTACCCTGGTAACAGTTTCCTCGCCGTTTCTGTGTTTCTTTTATTTATTTATTTATGCATATACAAGAATGTACATAAGGAATGTGAGGATACAAATATGGTAATTACAGTCTTGTAAAGCCACTAGCACGCGCAGCGTTTCGGGCAGGTCCTTAATCTAAGAAAATTTTAAGGAGGTAAATACTTGCAAAATTATAGACAAAAAATGATAACAGATTACATGAAATGAAAAAAAAGATGAGAGAAAATTGTAGGTACAGTATATTAAAGCACATAGGTAGCTAAGATTGATTGCAATGACAGCTTGAATGGTAGTTGACAAAAATTGGTAGTCACAATACAGCATATGGCTAGCACATAAAAGAAGACAGCAATGAACACAATGATAAGGTTGTTTGAAATTAAATAAAAATTAGGAGATTGGGTAACACTAGGTACAGAGCAAATTTAAAGCTCAGTGTAGGAAAACTAAGAAGATGAAGTTAGGTACTTTTTGGTTTTGCTTTTAAATAAGGCAAAAGTTTTACAGTTTTTCAATTCACTAGGGAGTGAGTTCCATAAACTAGGTCCCTTAATTTGCATAGTGTTTACACAGATTAAGTTTGACCCTGGGGATATCAAAGAGATATTTATTTCTGGTGTGGTGATAATGGGTCCTATTACATCTGTCCAGGGAGAGTTTCAGAGCATGGTTTGCATTTAAGAACAGGGTTTTGTAAATGTAGTTGACACAAGAGAATGTGTGGAGGGAGTTAATATTTAGCAAGTTTAGGGATTTAAACAAGGGAGCTGAGTGTTGTCTGAAAGCTGAGTTAGTTATCATTCTGATAGCAGATTTTTGCTGTGTGATGATGGGCTTAAGGTGGTTTGCAGTGGTAGACCCCCATGCACAGATACCATAATTAAGATAGGGGTAAATTAGTGCATAATATAGTGAGAGGAGAGCAGAGTTAGGAACATAATATCTGATTTTGGAGAGTATACCAACTGTCTTAGAGACTTTCTTAGTTATGTGTTGAATGTGGGTGCTGAAGTTGAGTCTCTTGTCTAGGAATAGGCCAAGAAACTTGCCATCATCTTTATTACTGATGTTAATGTTGTCTATCTGTAGCTGAATTGCATTTGATGATTTGCTTCCAAATAAGATGTAGTAAGTCTTTTCGATGTTTAATGTTAGTTTGTTCGTTGACATCCATAAGTGGACTTTTTTTAATTCATTATTCACAACATTATTTAGTGTATGTGGGTTGAGGTTTGAGTAGATAAGGGTAGTATCGTCAGCAAACAGTATAGGTTTGAGAATAATAGAGACATTAGGCAGATCGTTTATATATATAAGAAATAGAAGAGGCCCTAAGATGCTGCCCTGTGGCACTCCAACGGTAATTGGTAGAGTGGACGAAGTTGTATCATTGATGGTTACATATTGGTGTCTGTCACTAAGATAGGATCGGATGTAGTCAAGGGCAAGGCCTCGGATTCCATAATGCTGGAGTTTAAGTAAGAGGTAGTTGTGATTAACAGTATCAAAGGCTTTTCTTAGGTCAATGAAGAGTCCAATCGGAAACTCATTTTTGTCAAGGGCTGAGTAGATAACGTCAAGGAGACTAATGATTGCATCATTGGTGCTCTTTTGGGACCGGAAGCCAAACTGGCAGGGGCTGAGTATGTCGAATTTTACGAGGTAGGAATAGAGCTGTTTGTAAATAATTTTTTCAAATATTTTTGATAGAATGGGTAGATTTGATATTGGTCTATAATTGTTTATGTCCGCCGGATTGCCTCCTTTATGGACTGGCGTTACTCTTGCTTTTTTGAGGATATCAGGGAAGGTGTGACACTCTATAGATTTGTTGAACAGTAGTGCTATGGGTGGGGCAAGGGCATGGGAGGCTCTCTTGTACACAATGGACGGAATTTCACTGGTGTTCCCTGCCTTGGTTTTTAGAGAGTGTATGATGGACACAACATCTGCCGGGCTGATTGGTGAAAGGAGAAGAGAGTTTGGATAGCTGCCTGAGAGATATGTGTCTGAGTCTGTGGGATTTTACTGGCAAGATTAGCACCAACCGATGAAAAGAAACTATTAAATTCATTTGCCATTTCTAAATCAGTTGACGGTATATCCCCATCCTTGTAGAGTTTTATTTGGTTATGTGAGTGTTGCTTAGTTCCTAGGATACTAGAGATAGTTTTCCAAGTGTTTTTCATGTTGCCTTTTGCTTCATTGAATCTATTCACATAATATGCAAGTTTTGCCTTTTTTATGATACTGGTAAGCATTGATGAGTACCTTTTAGCTACTTCCTTTGAAACTAGGCCAATCCTAACTTTCTTTTCATATTCATGTTTCTTGTTGATTGAGTTGAGAATGCCACTTGTGAGCCATGGATTGTTTAATCTTTTGTCAGTTACTTGCTTTGTAAGAAGGGGACAATGAAGGTTGTAGAGGCTTAGAGTTTTGGAGAGGAAGAGGTTAGCTAATGAATTTATATCATGGGTATTATTGAATTCAGAATCCCAGTTAATATTGTGAAGTGCCTCTGTAAGATTGTCTAAAGCTGATTCACTGTGTAGCCTAAATGAAAGTTTCTTGCTTTTTGGTGGTGTTATGTCCATGTTCGCTATGAGAAAGGTAGGATAGTGGTCAGTTGTTCTGTCGTTATTGTTCCTGCTTCCACGTCCAGGATTGATAGTGGTTCTTCTGTGTCCTTGGGGTCGTGAATCAGGAATCTGCGTGGGGACTGCAGACCTTCTAGGCTTACTGGGTAGATCGATTCTTGGTCGTATTCTGACAATTCGAAGCCGTCGCCGTCCTCGTGTTCATATACTGGGTCCCGCAGTGGTACATGGAATTCTTGCATTCTTGGGTCAGCGTTTTCTTCGACAAAACTCACGACAGTGGTGTATGGGTTGAACATTTTCGGGGCTGCTATGCTGGTAGTCACTTTGGTTTCAGGTGCGATGACAGTTGATGGTTCAGCAGATGTTGAGATCGGTTGAGAAGCCGTCGGGGTGCTGTCGTTTGCCGTAGTCGGGTTTGCAGGAGTGGCTGGTGTAGGGTTGGCCTCTGTTGTAGTAGAGCAGGAGGTGAACATGGCCTCTGGTATCACAAACGGTGGTAGGTTGTTCTCCTTGTATAGTTCCTTGACTAATTCATATCGTTGTCTGTGATCTCCACCTGAGAGCGCCGTTGCGAAGTGTGTCAGGGCTGCAACAGTGCTATCAGGGGTGGCTGCTGGCGGCGTGAGTGAGGACGGCTGGCTGGCTGGGTTGAGAGGTGTTGTCTGTGACCTTGAGTGGCTGGCGCGGGAGCTGCTGGTCCAGTAGTTTAGTTGTGTGCCGCTCGCGGCGCCACTTGTCGGGAGTGCTGGGAAGGCTTCTGCTTGAATGTTGAAAGATTTTACTCTTGGAGTAGGATTGCGAGGTCTGGCGTCAATCATTTTCGTTATTTCTTCCTGCCTGGAGGGGCAGTCTTGAGAGACGGCTGTGTGTTCTCCGTTGCAAAGTAGACAGCGCTTGGTGGTGGCTGTGCAGGTCCTGTGATGGTGTTCTCCAGTACAGATGCTGCATTTCTGCAGCCTGTTTGGGCACTTCTGGGCGTAGTGGGTGTATTGATAACACCGAAAACATTGACGAAGGCGGAAGTAACGCTGCCTGGTGATCTGGTGTGGTGTGCAGGCCACTCCACAGCATCTGAGTCCGTTGTCGGCCGCGAGAGTAGCCTCTGCTGGAGTCTTGAGGGTGACCTTGAGGGTTGGCCTCCCGCTTTCATCCTGCTGGATGAGGTGGGCCGAGATGGCTGTGAGAGACCGGTTCAGAGCGTTTATGCTCTTCACGATCTCAGTGATGGGCTGTTCGGCGATGATGGCACTCACTCTGTGGATGAATATTGTTCTTACAGCCTGGAACTGGAGGGGAGGCAGGAGTGTTAGCCCCTTTGCCTCGAGTGCAGTGGTCGATGTTGTGGTGAAAAGGGCTTCTAGTGCAGCTGCACTACTGAAGAGAATTTGGGGTCCCTTAACGTCCATAACGACGTCGATGGGTGCTACCCCAGAGGTCGAGGTCAGTAGGTCCATGATCTCGGCCTTGTTAAAAGTGGTGTCGGTTCCTCGGAACCGCACCTTCACTCTGAAAAGCATGATGCCTATGCAGGCACCACGCTAGAAATCAGGAGGGAAGCGCTCACGTTGCTGCTCAATATTTACCCACCCGGCAGTGCTAGGTGCAAGCTTCCTCTCTTGCTTGATGATGACACGATTTGAATGAATGAATGAATTAAATATAGGTCAAGATACCCTAATGGGTGAGCGTGGAAGTGGGGATAGGGGAAGAATTAGTGGGGGTGAGAGGAAGGGTTTTCAGTATGAGGTAAAGTGCCAGGGCTAGACCCAGCTGCATGGCATTGAAATCGTTATGACCAGACTAGGCAGTGAAGGCAAGGAATCGGATCTCTGTGACAACATTTCGTCTTTTCTGAGCACCCACGGAGACAGCAGCCCTCAGCTGGGTGTGCCCTGGAGGCTCACACCAGATGTGGTCTTAGATCTGTTAATCAGCATCGCGCCCCACCCAAGGCACCAGAAAACGGGAGCTAGTTGGTCCCCCCCTAAAGAGGGGGGGAGAAGAGTTAGGAGGTTATAGTTGGAAGTTTGGTGATTTGAGTAGTGATATTATAGGAGAGGGTTTATGTAAAGGACGGAGCAGGAGGTGGATCGTCGATCAGGTTAAAGAGGTTGTGCGTATGTCTGGGTCTGCTTAGGACGTTTCTGAGGAACGTGTCGTAGTTGTCATGATAGGTGAGAATTCTGTCAATCTGTTTCTTCCGCATAGTATCCCAGGTTATGTTCAGAGGTGGGATGTTCGCCCACTCATGCAGGGCCTCACTGGTGGTGAAGTCCTGCCAATGGGTATTGAACACCCATCTCAGAGCCCTGTTCTGGGTACGCTGGAGTTTCTTCCTATTTGTTGGTGCTGCAAGTGTGAGTGGGATCGGTGCATATGTTAGGAGTGGGAGAATAAGTGTTTTGTATAGATAGAGCTTGGTGGCTTGGGAGGCATGTTTGAGTGGGTAGAGTTTTGATAGAGCGTTTGAGGCTATAGCTTTCTTGGGTGTTATGTGTGTGTGTGAAAGCGAAGGTTAAAGTCTAATGTGAGTCCAAGTACTGTGGTTTTGTTGACTCTTGGGATCTGGGTTGCATCTGGTGATTGAGAGTAGAGTTTTACTGGGTCAGGGTTACGTCGTTTGTTGTAGAAAAAGTATGTAATTTTAGACTTGTTGGGGTTTGTTTTTATTCGCCAGTCGTGTTCCCAGAGGGTGACTTTGTCTATTTCTTGTTGTGCTTTCCGTGTGAGGGCGTTAATCGTATAGTCTGAGATCAGTTGGGTTACGTCGTCAGCGTAGCAAAGGGTCATTGATGTCCAGTATATTGGGTCGGGGATGTCGTTTATATAGAGTATGTATAAGGTTTGTGAGAGAACTGAGCCCTGGGGGACACCTGCATTTAGGTTGAAATAACCTGACAGCTTGCTGAGGAACTTGATTTGCATCTTTCTATTTGTTAGAAAGCTGCAAAGTAGCCTCTGCATGTTGTCAGATAGTTGAAATAGAGTGCAGAGTTTGTAACGTAGGCCGTCGTGCCATACAGTGTCAAAAGCTTTTTCGACGTCCTTTGCAATGATGGCCGTCTTGGCCCTCTGGTGTTTATTTATGGAGAGGTAGTTTGTTATTATGTTCAGTGCGTCTTGTGTTGAGCGGTGTTGTCTGAAGCCAAATTGTTTGTCTGTCAATATGTTTTTGTGTTCTAGGTGATTCCTGAGTTTATGATTAATGAGTTTTTCGTATACTTTCCCTAATGTGTCTAGTAGGCTGATCGGTCTGTAGTTCTTGGGGTCTGTCGGGGATTTTTGGGGTTTTGGAATGAGGATTGCTGTGGCTTCTTTGAATGGGCTTGGGAAATATCCTGATGCTAGTGAGGCGTTGTAGACGTCTGTGAGTGCAAAGATTAGGGGGTCTGGAAGTTGCTTGAGGAGAGCTTGGCCAATGCCAGAGGCTCCTGGGGCTTTACGTCTGGTGTTCTTGAGCATGAGTTTAACTTCTTCAGGTAGTATTGATTCTGTGAGGTCACTTTCTAAGTCGTCTAGTGTCGTGAGGTCAATGGTAGGGTAGTGTGTGATTGCATGAGGGTTGTGTCGTATCCATGTTTCTACTCTGTTTATGTTTTGTATTGCTGTTGGCTGTGGGGGGTGGGGATTGAAGATGTCCTGCCAGTGTTGTTTGAATATGCCTATTACTTCTGAGGGATCGGTGTAGTTTTGATTGTTGTGAGTGATGTATGTAAAGACAGAAGAGGAGGAGTTTCCTCTGATCCTCTTTATGAAGTTCCAAAATTGTTGTGGAGTTGTTTTTCTTTGTATTTCAGCTTTATATATGAGTTTCTCCAAGTGGTTAGCATGGTCTTGGTCAAGGCTGTTGAGTATGTGGTTTTTGAGTATAGTGAGGTCTGTGTTTACTTGATTGTATCTGTGAAGGTTGTGGGTGAATCTGTTGTGATAGCAGGAGAGTAGCCTTTTTGTTCTGATCGAAGGAAAAAAGGAGTATCTGGTTTTGTGGGTTGTTTTTGGAATGGTAGCATCAGCTGCTTGTATGATGTTATTCTGGATGGTGAGGATTTGGGAATCTATGTCTGTGTGGTTTGTCTTGGAAGTTGTAGGGCTGTGTGCTGGCAGTTAGGTGTTGTTTGAAGGCTTCCCAGTCTGCATTTTGATAGTCATATTGTGGGGTGGCTGGGATGAGTATGGGGTTGCTGGAGAGTGTGAGTGATATGGGTATGTGATCTGAGCCGGTGAGGGGTCCGGGTGTGATGTAGTGTTGTAGGTGGGAGCCTGCTCTGTTGGTGAGGATTAGATCTGGTCTCCCAGTCCCATTGTGTGTGTAGGTTGTTTGGAAGTCAGGGCCAAGGAAGGTTTTGGTGGAGTTGGTGTAGTTGTTGACCGTGCATGTTGTGTTGGCGATGGTTGAATGTTTGGTGTTTTGCATTTAGGTCTGCTAGGAGGAAGACTGGTATGTGTATGTGGTTGAAGAGAGTGTTTAGGTCCTGGAGGGGGAGACCTAAGTTTGGACGAATGTATGTGGTACCAATGATCATCTGCCCGTGTTGAGTGTGAATGCGGACTGCTAGGAAGTGTTTGTGCTGCCAGTTGGTAGTGAGGAGGTCATGTTTATAGGTGTTCTTTATCAGAATAGCAACCCCTTCGTAAGCTTCATCAGGAGATTGGTATGTTGTGAAGCCAAAATGTCTAATTTTGTGAGAGTTCGTCACGAATGTGCTGTTCAGTAGCAGCACATCCGGTCTTTCGTTCTCCACAAAGTTAGCAATTAGGTGTCTGATAGTGTAGTATGCTCTAGCGTTAAATTGTGTGATTTTCATTGTTTACTGACTTGATGGAGTGTTTGTGGCGTTTGAACCGGAGAGGTTCTCCTGTGTGCATTTGCTCGTTGTGTAGATAGATTTGGCAATGACAGATTTTGGCAAGTACAGTGAATGATTTCCGTTTTGCATGGTTCCATTTATGAATTTAGGAAGTTTTGGTGTAGGGGTGAGGGAGTGGTCTGGGGAGGTGTTAGTCCTCTTGGCTGAGAAAGACACGTTTTGGGGCTGATTTTGTGGGATTTTGGGCTTTGTACCTGTGTGGTATTGGGTTAGGGGCGTGAGGTTGGCTAGCGTGTTGGGCGTGAGGTGAGTTGACGTGTTGGGCGTGTGGGCTAAGGTGAGGGAGGTTACATGTTTCTTGGTATCTGATGTCCTTCTTAGTGCTGGGTCGGTTTTCTTGTGTATTGGGGTTGTTCGTCTTGCATGCAGAAATTTTTTGTTTTGTTTTGGTGAGTTTGTTCTTTTCACTTGGAGAGTTGTTTTGTGTTTTGGTGAGCTTGATCTTTTTGACTGAAGAGGGGTAGCTGTCATGGGGAGCATGGTCTGTGAGAAGCAGTTAGAGGCCTGGGTGTCAGGGGAGGGTGTAGATGGTTCTGGGTTTGGTGTTTGGGGGGTGATGGGGGGAGGGGGTGGTGTTGGGTTTGTTGTCTGGGAGGTGGTGAGGGGTGGGGGCGAGAGTAGGGGTGGTACTGGGTTTGATGCCTGGGGGGTGATGGGGGGTGGGGAAGAGAGTGGGGGTGGTGCTGGGTTTTTTGTCTGGGAGGTGATGAGAGGTGGGGGTTGTACTGGGTTTGTTGCCTGGGGTGTGATAGGGGGTGGGGAAGAGGGTTGGGGTGGTGCTGGATTTTTTGTCTGGGAGGTGATGAGGGGTGGGGGTGGTACTGGGTTTGATGCCTGGAGTGTGATAGGGGGTGGGGGTGATCCTGGGTTTGTGTCTGGGGAGTAATAAGGGGTGGTGGTGGTGGTGTAAGTGCTTGTGGGGTGATGGGGGGAGGTGTTAGGGGTTGTACTGGTTGTGACGCCAAGCTGGGAGGGATGACTATTGGAGGGAGGTTGTTTGCTAGTAGGATTTGTTGGATGTTGGAAATTGCCTTCCTCGTGTCTCCTTGTGCTGATATCTGTGCTATTATGATAGCTGCCACTATTCTCGGGGTGTCGTCTGTTGGTGGGTGAGGGGGGGAGGGGGGGCCTGAGTATGGTGGTTTGCGAGATGGTGTCCACTGGTGGTGTGGGTTTGGAGAGGTGGGAAACCTGGGGGGGTGGGGAGCAGGGCACCTCTACCTTGAGGGTTGATGGGTATTGTTTGAGCATTTTGGGGAAGTGTGTTGGGGCGGTGAAGCTGGTTAGTGAGGTTTTGGGGGTAGAGCTGGCGTGCTGTCTGGGCCTGATATTGAGGTAGTGTGTTTGGGGTCTTATTCTTCATTGCCTTGATGAGTTGCACCCTGATTTTGCAATTGTGGTGGGTGGCAGGATGGTTTTCACCACAGTTTATACAGCATCGTGAACCTTCTGTGCAGTCTTTCCAGAAATGTCCTTTGTTGGCGCATAAGGAGCAGGCTTGTTCCTTTTCCTTGCATTGCCTGGTGGTATGGTTGAATCCATAGCACTTGAAGCATTGTGTAATGGATTGGTATGTGCTCATCTTGAGGTTATAATGTGGGATGGAAATGTGGTCTGCTTTAAAGCCATGTGTGAGGAGGGATTCAGCTTCAGTGGGGGAGGAGCATCGGATTCTGAGGACCTTTGTGTTTGGTGGGTGGAAGAGATCTTCTATGATGATGTTGTTGGCTTTTTCCGATGTCGGCAGTACGTTGTTTGTCTAAAGTTGTAATCGTGGAGAGGAGGGTGGTGTCTACGTTGAAGGCAACAGCAGTGCAATTATGTTTCTGTTCCAGTGTCAGTGCAGGGGTGAGTCCAAGTGTCTGTATTCCTGTTCGGGCTTTGGGGGTGAGGCAAGCATAGAGGTCAGATTCAGAGGGTAGAAAGAGCTTTATTCCTTTGTCAATGGGGGAGATGGAGGTGTAAGGAGTCTGGGTGATCATGTAGATTTTCTGTCCTATTCCGTCAGGGTCAGGGGGAGGATCAAGAGCATAGAGGAGGCGAAGGCAGTGCATTTTAGGTGAGGTAGTGGTCTGGTGGAGGAGGTGGTGGTGGGTTGACTCAGCTGGGTAGCTGTGATCTCCGTGGAGCTGTGGATCTTAGGCTCGTGAGCTGTGGGTTGGAGCTCGGTTGTCAGAGGCGTAATTCCGGGTTCCTAGCAGGCTAATTGAACCCGGTTCGGCACAAATACGAAGTATTCGTGAGTCCTCGAGGTATTACTCGAGGGCAATCCACACTGCTAGTTGACTCGCACTATCACGAGGTTCTAGCAGTGGATCGGCATAGCAAACAAGCCAGGCAGGGAGACACAGGGCGCAAGCACGTGCTGTGGCCCCACCTGGAGGAAAGGACGAATATCCAACTGCACTTTCACCGCACAGGGGGGGGGGGGTGGGGGTGGTAGGTCCCGGCCTGAAGAGGAAGAAATGTTTAGCAGAGGAGAGAAAGAGTGCTATACACGGCAATACACATTACGTAAGTTAGGCCATCCAGCTGTCCCTGGTTTTATTCAGGGTGGCAGTACGGGTTGGCCCACTAGGGTAATGTATCTTTGCACGCTATCTCACTGATAAAGCTGTAATCTAATCGTGAACACGTCGAGAGGAAGAGCCGTCGTTGCCTGAAAAGAAGTGTGTGCCAGTTTGCCTGGGTGTTGCCTTGCATGGAAGATGGCTGTGGCTCCAGATAGGGTTACCACGATAAGAATGTGGCCCCAGGTAGGGTTACCACGAGAGTATGCTCGTCTGGGCCGACCAAGCGGCCCTGACCTTGCAAGTTAGCAACAGGTCCTACTAGCGCTCTGCATCTCTGGCTGTTGTTGAATCCATGCTGTTGGATCACTGTGGTTCTTTATACCTAACACATAGATACTAAACACTATAACAAATATTTATATAATGACTACAAATCTACAAAAAATGTATGTAAAATACAAACAGAATAAACGACAATTATAAAGTACTAACCAAAATCTTATAAAAAACTCAAATATTAAATAAAATTAAATACCAAAAAATGTATTATATTTCCTAAATAAAATATTATATTAATGTACAATGTCAAGACTTGAAATAAGTAAGAACCCTGGAAACACAAACCGAAACTGTCTCTATTTTCCGCTTGTTACAACTTGTAATAAAGTTGTTACATCTTGGTTTAACGTGTTTATGACGTATTAGAACGTTGTTACAACTTGCTATATTGGTTGTTTATAACTGGTTAGGAGGTGTTCAAACTTGTTCGAACGTTGTACCAACGTCGTAGTTTCGGTGTGTGTTTGGCGGGAAAGGGCAAAGACATGGTAAAACTAAACAAAATTATAATAAAATTAAACTACCAAAATGAACTATAAATCAAATTACAGGGCCTACTGTGCACTATACAGTGTACAATTGAACAGCTGAAAGGTTGCTATTCAACAGAGGCCGCAGCTCCTTTATATATAAGGATTCCATTACTCTCAAATCTGACTGGCCATTCATACAAGTGTCCAGAATTTTAAAATCAGATTCCAGCAGAGAGTGATTAAACTCATAACAATGGTTCTAATCTCCGAAAATGCTGGTTTAGACAATGGTAATCCAGTCCTAAAAGATAATCCCCGGTGCTCAAGTATCCTAATCTTAAAGTTCCGAATGGAACTCCCGACATATCCAGCATTACAGCTGGAACAATTATACATATATACGATATTTGAGCACAAGGGGGTAGGCACTTTATCTTTAAATTTAAAATAAGAGCCTATGGTATTTGTGTTGACAAAAATAAATCTAAAGTCTACTTGAGGATAACACTGCTGCAACAGTCTCCTCAAACGACTCCTTACAGAAAAGCTAATACTGCCATAAAATGGTAATTTAATATATATATATATATATATATATATATATATATATATATATATATATATATATATATATATATTATTAAATATGACCGAAAAAGTAAGATTAATAATTCTAACACGAAATTTCTCTATCTTTCGTACATTTCTTTTCACTGTTGGTGGTAATTCAAAAATCAATTCTCCAAAATTCATTTTTTTTATTTCTAGTCTGACGCGACACTTGAGCGTGTTTCGTAAAACTTATTACATTTTCAAAGACTTTAGTGTACACATACACAACTGAATAGAACTTACACATCTCCGATTTGTTTATATCTACATTTGAGTGAGGTGGATGGGGTGAGGTGGTATTAATAGGGTATTAAATTCATCAACACAAGACAGAACACGAAACAATGGGTATTGAATGGAAGTGATTGTAGAAAGCCTATTGGTCCATATTTCTTGATGCTTCTATATTGGAGCGGAGTCTTGAGGTGGGTAGAATATAGTTGTGCACATTATAGTCTACACATAAAGTCTACACATTAAGAAGTCAACACCAGCAATCAACAGCCAATTAATGCACAACTATATTCTACCCACCTCAAGACTCCGCTCCAATATAGAAGCATCAAGAAATGTGGACCAATAGGCTTTCTACAATCACTTCCATTCAATACCCATTGTTTCGTGTTCTGTCTTGTGTTGATGAATTTAATACCCTATTAATACCACCTCACCCCATCCACCTCACTCAAATGTAGATATGAATTTGAGTATAACATATATATATATATATATAATATATATATATATAATATATATATATATATATATAGTATAGTAGGTAGGCATCCTACCTAATAGTAATAGTATAGTAGGCATCCTTCAGTCTCGGGAGACTATGGAGTTGCGCCCTAGTTGTCAATCCTGGTGCAGCGTCTGGTGTGACTGATGAGGCCAATCCGAGAGTGGCAGTCCTTCCCACACCGAGCACAAACGAAGTCCGATTCTGGTCTGTCTTCCTGGTTACCGCTTTCCTTCTCTGTCTCTTTGCCTCCGATTCCTTGGCAAGTGACTCCTCGAACTTGGAGAGACCTCTTTGAACAGACTGCCTCCAGGCTGAACGGTCTGCAGCCAGTGTCTCCCATATAGCAAGATCGACGTCCATGGCTTTCAGGTCCCTTTTGCATACGTCTTTGTACCGTAGCTGGGGCTTGCCTACTGGACGCTTTCCCTGCCTCAGCTCTCCGTACAGGAGATCCTTGGGGATCCTGCCGTCGCCCATTCGCACAACGTGCCCGAGCCAGCGCATTCGTCTCTGTTTCAGCATTGTGTACATGCTGGTGATTCTTGCTCTCCCCAAGACGTTGTTGTTTGTCACCTTGTCCTGCCAGGTGATGTCCAAGATGTGTCTAAGGCAGCGCATGTGGTAGGCATTCAGCCGTCTTTCCTGACGGGCGCGGAGTGTCCAAGACTCACTGCCATAAAGGAGAGTGCTCAGGACACAGGATCTGTAAACCTGAATCTTAGTATACTCAGTTAGCCTATTGTTGGTCCACACTCTCTTTGTCAGTTTGGACATGATAGTAGATGCCTTACCGATGCGTTTGTTTAGCTCCGTATCAAGAGAGAGGGAGTCAGAGATTGTGGAGCCCAGGTACACGAAGTCGTGAATAACTTCCAGTTTGGAATCAGAGATGCCGATGTCAGGTGGGGAGTCCACTCCTTGTCCCATGACTTGTGTTTTCTTCAGACTGATGGTGAGTCCGAAAGCCTGAGAGGCCTCGCTGAAGCGGGTTATGAGCCGTTGGAGGTCTTCAGCTGAGTGGGCAGTGACTGCTGCGTCGTCGGCAAAGAGGAAGTCGCGCAGACACCTCAGCCGAACCTTTGTCTTGGCTTTCAGCCTGGCGAGGTTAAAGAGCTTTCCATCCGACCTGGTCCGGAGGTAAATGCCTTCCGTGACAGATCCGAAGGCGTGCCGCAGCATAACTGCGAAGAAAATCCCGAATAGGGTTGGAGCCAGTACGCAGCCCGGCTTTACTCCACTTCGGATGTCAAAGGCGTCTGATGTTAGGCCATCAAAGACCACGGTGCCCCTCATGTTCTCATGGAAAGATCTGATGATGCTGAGGAGCCTGGGTGGGCATCCGATCTTGGGGAGGATCTTGAACAGGCCATCCCTGCTGACGAGGTCGAAGGCCTTCGTCAGATCTATGAAGGCTACAAAGAGTGGCTGCTTCTGTTCCCTGCATTTCTCCTGCAGTTGTCTGAGGGAAAAAACCATGTCGATGGTGGACCTGCCAGCTCTGAATCCACATTGTGATTCTGGATAGACTCTCTCTGCAAGTACTTGGAGCCTCTTCAATGCGACTCGAGCAAACAGCTTTCCGACAATACTGAGGAGGGAGATTCCACGGTAGTTGTTGCAGTCGCCCCTGTCACCTTTATTCTTATACAGTGTGACGATGTTGGCATCCCTCATGTCCTGTGGCACCTCTCCTTCTTCCCAGCAGAGGCAGAGAATTTCGTGCAGCTCCATGAGCAGGCTACCTCTGCAGCACTTCAAGGTCTCAGCAGGAATGCCATCTTTGCCAGGAGCTTTACCAGAAGCAAGGGAGTCCAGGGCATCGCTGAGTTCTTCCAGGGTCGGTTCACTGTCGAGCTCCATTAACACAGGCAGACACTCAATGGCGCTCAGGGCATCTTCGGTGACCACATTGTCCCTGGCGTATAGCTCAGAGTAGTGCTCGACCCAGCGCTTCAGCTGCAGTGTCTGGTCCTGAATCACCTCGCCAGTGGCAGATTTCAGAGGAGCGGTCTTCCTCTGGATTGGGCCGAGGGCCTGCTTGATGCCGTCATACATTCCCCTTACATTGCCTGTATCCGCTGCAGTCTGTATCTGGGAGCAGAGCTGGAGCCAATAGTTGTTGGCACATCGCCTGGCGCTCTGCTGCACTTTGCAGCGGACGGCCCGAAGGATCTGTAAGTTGCGCTGACTTGGGCAGGCTTTGTAGGCTGCCAAGGCGTTTCTCTTCTCTTCAATTACAGGTGTCATCTCTTCCGAGTGAGCCTCGAACCAGTCTGCCGACCTGCTGGTCTTCTTGCCAAAGGTGGAAATGGCAGCGTTGAACACTGTCTCTGAGGTGCTCCCATCTTTTACAGGCAGTGACCCCAGCTGGGCCAGGGAGAGCTTCCTCGAGCACGTGTGCAAAATCTTCCACCTTGTCCTGGTTGCGGGTCTTGGTGGTGTCGATGCGAGGTCTGCCTGCCTTTTTCGAGTGATGAATCTTCTTTGGTTGCATCTTGACCCTGCTACATACCAGGGAGTGGTCGGTGTCACAGACAGCACTCTGGTAGCTACGCGTAATCTTGACGCTGGGTAGACTTGCACGCCTGGCAAGTATCAGGTCAAGCTGGTGCCAGTGCTTGGATCTGGGGTGTCTCCAAGATACTCGGTGTTGAGGCTTTGTGCCGAAGAACGTGTTGGTGACACAAAGACCATGAAGGCAGCAGAGTTCTAGCAGACGTTGCCCGTTCTCATTCATCCTTCCTATGCCGAATTGACCCAGGCAAGTGGGCCAAATGTTGTGCTCGGCACCCACTCTGGCGTTGAAGTCGCCGAGGATGAACAGTGGCTCCTTTACAGGGATTCTCGCTATGACTCTGTTGAGGTCATCGTAGAATTTTTCCTTTGCCTCTGCTGGAGAAGTCAGGGTTGGTGCATATGCACTAATTACATTGACTGGTCCTGTTTGGGAGTACAGTTGCAGAGACAGAATTCGTTCGGTTTCCCCCATCGGTGGCATAATGTGTCCCAACAGTGCATTCCTGACGGCAAATCCCACACCATGTTCTCTGGTCTCATCTGGAGGTTTTCCTTGCCAGAAGAAAGAGAAGGTCCTCTCTCTCACAGATCCTGATCCCGGGAGCCTGGTCTCTTGGAGAGCAACAATATCCATCTGCAGCTTGCTCAGCTCCCTATCGATGATTGCTGATTTTCGGGCGTCATTGATTTCTTGCAGGTCGTCAGAGAAACCTGGTGTCAGTGTCCTGACGTTCCATGTGCCCAGCTTTAGAGCAGTTGATATTTTCTTCTTTGGTTTGGTATTGCTTGGTGCAAAGTTGTCGGGCCGCTTGTCAGTTTTCACCCTAAACCCCACGCACCCAGTGAGGTTAACGGACCGTGGCGAGGCAACACCTTATTGGCTGGGGTTTGCCCAGCTTGAGGCGGGCGGTAGCTGCCCAGTGGGGCGCGATGACCCCTCCCACCGTCAGAAGCAACCCCTGGCGTCACACTCTTCGCCAATCGAGCAGAAGACTTAAAACCGGTAGACTGTCGCTTCCCGTGTTGGTTCGACGCTGTGAGGCGAAGCTGGAGTGTCCTCTCCAGGGCGCAAAGCCTGGGTAGGTAGATATGGAGGAGAAGCTGTTACCCATGCAGCAGGTCCCCCCTCTCCACGTTGCTGAAATTATCCAATAGAGAGGCAAATGCCAATACACATGGTTCCAGCAACGTCGCAGGAGCTGCCAGAACGAGGTCGATGTCAACAACGAACTGCCTTAGGGGCTCCAACTCCGGATTTTTCCTCGAGGTTGACTCCTGAAGCCTTCCCAATTACATTATATTATATATATAATATGCAAACAAGCCTGAATGGTCCCCAGGACTATATACAACTGAAAACTCACACCCAGAAGTGACTCGAACCCATACTCCCACAACTGGTATGTACAGGGACGCCTTAATCCGCTTGACCATCACGACCGGACATAAGGAAGTGATAGCCGAGGCTATATGAACCACTTCCCCGCCGGCACTCGGATGGTAATCTTGGGCATAGCATTTTATCAAATCACCTCATTCTTTGGGGCACACGTGAGGAACACAAATGCAAACAAGCCTGAATGGTCCCCAGGACTATATACAACTGAAAACTCACACCCCAGAAGTGACTCGAACCCATACTCCCACAACTGGTATGTACAGGGACGCCTTAATCCGCTTGACCATCACGACCGGACATAAGGAAGTGATAGCCGAGGCTATATGAACCACTTCCCCGCCGGCACTCGGATGGTAATCTTGGGCATAGCATTTTATCAAATCACCTCATTCTTTGGGGCACACGTGAGGAACACAAATGCAAACAAGCCTGAATGGTCCCCAGGACTATATACAACTGAAAACTCACACCCCAGAAGTGACTCGAACCCATACTCCCACAACTGGTATGTACAGGGACGCCTTAATCCGCTTGACCATCACGACCGGACATAAGGAAGTGATAGCCGAGGCTATATGAACCACTTCCCCGCCGGCAC
The DNA here is from genome assembly GCF_040958095.1 of Procambarus clarkii. Classification (NCBI taxonomy): domain Eukaryota; kingdom Metazoa; phylum Arthropoda; class Malacostraca; order Decapoda; family Cambaridae; genus Procambarus; species Procambarus clarkii. The sequence continues at coordinate 26,879 of NW_027189499.1, forward strand.
TCGGATGGTAATCTTGGGCATAGCATTTTATCAAATCACCTCATTCTTTGGGGCACACGTGAGGAACACAAATGCAAACAAGCCTGAATGGTCCCCAGGACTATATACAACTGAAAACTCACACCCCAGAAGTGACTCGAACCCATACTCCCACAACTGGTATGTACAGGGACGCCTTAATCCGCTTGACCATCACGACCGGACATAAGGAAGTGATAGCCGAGGCTATATGAACCACTTCCCCGCCGGCACTCGGATGGTAATCTTGGGCATAGCATTTTATCAAATCACCTCATTCTTTGGGGCACACGTGAGGAACACAAATGCAAACAAGCCTGAATGGTCCCCAGGACTATATACAACTGAAAACTCACACCCCAGAAGTGACTCGAACCCATACTCCCACAACTGGTATGTACAGGGACGCCTTAATCCGCTTGACCATCACGACCGGACATAAGGAAGTGATAGCCGAGGCTATATGAACCACTTCCCCGCCGGCACTCGGATGGTAATCTTGGGCATAGCATTTTATCAAATCACCTCATTCTTTGGGGCACACGTGAGGAACACAAATGCAAACAAGCCTGAATGGTCCCCAGGACTATATACAACTGAAAACTCACACCCCAGAAGTGACTCGAACCCATACTCCCACAACTGGTATGTACAGGGACGCCTTAATCCGCTTGACCATCACGACCGGACATAAGGAAGTGATAGCCGAGGCTATATGAACCACTTCCCCGCCGGCACTCGGATGGTAATCTTGGGCATAGCATTTTATCAAATCACCTCATTCTTTGGGGCACACGTGAGGAACACAAATGCAAACAAGCCTGAATGGTCCCCAGGACTATATACAACTGAAAACTCACACCCCAGAAGTGACTCGAACCCATACTCCCACAACTGGTATGTACAGGGACGCCTTAATCCGCTTGACCATCACGACCGGACATAAGGAAGTGATAGCCGAGGCTATATGAACCACTTCCCCGCCGGCACTCGGATGGTAATCTTGGGCATAGCATTTTATCAAATCACCTCATTCTTTGGGGCACACGTGAGGAACACAAATGCAAACAAGCCTGAATGGTCCCCAGGACTATATACAACTGAAAACTCACACCCCAGAAGTGACTCGAACCCATACTCCCACAACTGGTATGTACAGGGACGCCTTAATCCGCTTGACCATCACGACCGGACATAAGGAAGTGATAGCCGAGGCTATATGAACCACTTCCCCGCCGGCACTCGGATGGTAATCTTGGGCATAGCATTTTATCAAATCACCTCATTCTTTGGGGCACACGTGAGGAACACAAATGCAAACAAGCCTGAATGGTCCCCAGGACTATATACAACTGAAAACTCACACCCCAGAAGTGACTCGAACCCATACTCCCACAACTGGTATGTACAGGGACGCCTTAATCCGCTTGACCATCACGACCGGACATAAGGAAGTGATAGCCGAGGCTATATGAACCACTTCCCCGCCGGCACTCGGATGGTAATCTTGGGCATAGCATTTTATCAAATCACCTCATTCTTTGGGGCACACGTGAGGAACACAAATGCAAACAAGCCTGAATGGTCCCCAGGACTATATACAACTGAAAACTCACACCCCAGAAGTGACTCGAACCCATACTCCCACAACTGGTATGTACAGGGACGCCTTAATCCGCTTGACCATCACGACCGGACATAAGGAAGTGATAGCCGAGGACATATGAACCACTTCCCCGCCGGCACTCGGATGGTAATCTTGGGCATAGCATTTTATCAAATCACCTCATTCTTTGGGGCACACGTGAGGAACACAAATGCAAACAAGCCTGAATGGTCCCCAGGACTATATACAACTGAAAACTCACACCCCAGAAGTGACTCGAACCCATACTCCCACAACTGGTATGTACAGGGACGCCTTAATCCGCTTGACCATCACGACCGGACATAAGGAAGTGATAGCCGAGGCTATATGAACCACTTCCCCGCCGGCACTCGGATGGTAATCTTGGGCATAGCATTTTATCAAATCACCTCATTCTTTGGGGCACACGTGAGGAACACAAATGCAAACAAGCCTGAATGGTCCCCAGGACTATATACAACTGAAAACTCACACCCCAGAAGTGACTCGAACCCATACTCCCACAACTGGTATGTACAGGGACGCCTTAATCCGCTTGACCATCACGACCGGACATAAGGAAGTGATAGCCGAGGCTATATGAACCACTTCCCCGCCGGCACTCGGATGGTAATCTTGGGCATAGCATTTTATCAAATCACCTCATTCTTTGGGGCACACGTGAGGAACACAAATGCAAACAAGCCTGAATGGTCCCCAGGACTATATACAACTGAAAACTCACACCCCAGAAGTGACTCGAACCCATACTCCCACAACTGGTATGTACAGGGACGCCTTAATCCGCTTGACCATCACGACCGGACATAAGGAAGTGATAGCCGAGGCTATATGAACCACTTCCCCGCCGGCACTCGGATGGTAATCTTGGGCATAGCATTTTATCAAATCACCTCATTCTTTGGGGCACACGTGAGGAACACAAATGCAAACAAGCCTGAATGGTCCCCAGGACTATATACAACTGAAAACTCACACCCCAGAAGTGACTCGAACCCATACTCCCACAACTGGTATGTACAGGGACGCCTTAATCCGCTTGACCATCACGACCGGACATAAGGAAGTGATAGCCGAGGCTATATGAACCACTTCCCCGCCGGCACTCGGATGGTAATCTTGGGCATAGCATTTTATCAAATCACCTCATTCTTTGGGGCACACGTGAGGAACACAAATGCAAACAAGCCTGAATGGTCCCCAGGACTATATACAACTGAAAACTCACACCCCAGAAGTGACTCGAACCCATACTCCCACAACTGGTATGTACAGGGACGCCTTAATCCGCTTGACCATCACGACCGGACATAAGGAAGTGATAGCCGAGGCTATATGAACCACTTCCCCGCCGGCACTCGGATGGTAATCTTGGGCATAGCATTTTATCAAATCACCTCATTCTTTGGGGCACACGTGAGGAACACAAATGCAAACAAGCCTGAATGGTCCCCAGGACTATATACAACTGAAAACTCACACCCCAGAAGTGACTCAAACCCATACTCCCACAACTGGTATGTACAGGGACGCCTTAATCCGCTTGACCATCACGACCGGACATAAGGAAGTGATAGCCGAGGCTATATGAACCACTTCCCCGCCGGCACTCGGATGGTAATCTTGGGCATAGCATTTTATCAAATCACCTCATTCTTTGGGGCACACGTGAGGAACACAAATGCAAACAAGCCTGAATGGTCCCCAGGACTATATACAACTGAAAACTCACACCCCAGAAGTGACTCGAACCCATACTCCCACAACTGGTATGTACAGGGACGCCTTAATCGCCTTAATGGTTCGAGTCACTTCTGGGGTGTGAGTTTTCAGTTGTATATAGTCCTGGGGACCATTCAGGCTTGTTTGCATTTGTGTTCCTCACGTGTGCCCCAAAGAATGAGGTGATTTGATAAAATGCTATGCCCAAGATTACCATCCGAGTGCCGGCGGGGAAGTGGTTCATATAGCCTCGGCTATCACTTCCTTATGTCCGGTCGTGATGGTCAAGCGGATTAAGGCGTCCCTGTACATACCAGTTGTGGGAGTATGGGTTCGAGTCACTTCTGGGGTGTGAGTTTTCAGTTGTATATAGTCCTGGGGACCATTCAGGCTTGTTTGCATTTGTGTTCCTCACGTGTGCCCCAAAGAATGAGGTGATTTGATAAAATGCTATGCCCAAGATTACCATCCGAGTGCCGGCGGGGAAGTGGTTCATATAGCCTCGGCTATCACTTCCTTATGTCCGGTCGTGATGGTCAAGCGGATTAAGGCGTCCCTGTACATACCAGTTGTGGGAGTATGGGTTCGAGTCACTTCTGGGGTGTGAGTTTTCAGTTGTATATAGTCCTGGGGACCATTCAGGCTTGTTTGCATTTGTGTTCCTCACGTGTGCCCCAAAGAATGAGGTGATTTGATAAAATGCTATGCCCAAGATTACCATCCGAGTGCCGGCGGGGAAGTGGTTCATATAGCCTCGGCTATCACTTCCTTATGTCCGGTCGTGATGGTCAAGCGGATTAAGGCGTCCCTGTACATACCAGTTGTGGGAGTATGGGTTCGAGTCACTTCTGGGGTGTGAGTTTTCAGTTGTATATAGTCCTGGGGACCATTCAGGCTTGTTTGCATTTGTGTTCCTCACGTGTGCCCCAAAGAATGAGGTGATTTGATAAAATGCTATGCCCAAGATTACCATCCGAGTGCCGGCGGGGAAGTGGTTCATATAGCCTCGGCTATCACTTCCTTATGTCCGGTCGTGATGGTCAAGCGGATTAAGGCGTCCCTGTACATACCAGTTGTGGGAGTATGGGTTCGAGTCACTTCTGGGGTGTGAGTTTTCAGTTGTATATAGTCCTGGGGACCATTCAGGCTTGTTTGCATTTGTGTTCCTCACGTGTGCCCCAAAGAATGAGGTGATTTGATAAAATGCTATGCCCAAGATTACCATCCGAGTGCCGGCGGGGAAGTGGTTCATATAGCCTCGGCTATCACTTCCTTATGTCCGGTCGTGATGGTCAAGCGGATTAAGGCGTCCCTGTACATACCAGTTGTGGGAGTATGGGTTCGAGTCACTTCTGGGGTGTGAGTTTTCAGTTGTATATAGTCCTGGGGACCATTCAGGCTTGTTTGCATTTGTGTTCCTCACGTGTGCCCCAAAGAATGAGGTGATTTGATAAAATGCTATGCCCAAGATTACCATCCGAGTGCCGGCGGGGAAGTGGTTCATATAGCCTCGGCTATCACTTCCTTATGTCCGGTCGTGATGGTCAAGCGGATTAAGGCGTCCCTGTACATACCAGTTGTGGGAGTATGGGTTCGAGTCACTTCTGGGGTGTGAGTTTTCAGTTGTATATAGTCCTGGGGACCATTCAGGCTTGTTTGCATTTGTGTTCCTCACGTGTGCCCCAAAGAATGAGGTGATTTGATAAAATGCTATGCCCAAGATTACCATCCGAGTGCCGGCGGGGAAGTGGTTCATATGTCCTCGGCTATCACTTCCTTATGTCCGGTCGTGATGGTCAAGCGGATTAAGGCGTCCCTGTACATACCAGTTGTGGGAGTATGGGTTCGAGTCACTTCTGGGGTGTGAGTTTTCAGTTGTATATAGTCCTGGGGACCATTCAGGCTTGTTTGCATTTGTGTTCCTCACGTGTGCCCCAAAGAATGAGGTGATTTGATAAAATGCTATGCCCAAGATTACCATCCGAGTGCCGGCGGGGAAGTGGTTCATATAGCCTCGGCTATCACTTCCTTATGTCCGGTCGTGATGGTCAAGCGGATTAAGGCGTCCCTGTACATACCAGTTGTGGGAGTATGGGTTCGAGTCACTTCTGGGGTGTGAGTTTTCAGTTGTATATAGTCCTGGGGACCATTCAGGCTTGTTTGCATTTGTGTTCCTCACGTGTGCCCCAAAGAATGAGGTGATTTGATAAAATGCTATGCCCAAGATTACCATCCGAGTGCCGGCGGGGAAGTGGTTCATATTGCCTCGGCTATCACTTCCTTATGTCCGGTCGTGATGGTCAAGCGGATTAAGGCGTCCCTGTACATACCAGTTGTGGGAGTATGGGTTCGAGTCACTTCTGGGGTGTGAGTTTTCAGTTGTATATAGTCCTGGGGACCATTCAGGCTTGTTTGCATTTGTGTTCCTCACGTGTGCCCCAAAGAATGAGGTGATTTGATAAAATGCTATGCCCAAGATTACCATCCGAGTGCCGGCGGGGAAGTGGTTCATATAGCCTCGGCTATCACTTCCTTATGTCCGGTCGTGATGGTCAAGCGGATTAAGGCGTCCCTGTACATACCAGTTGTGGGAGTATGGGTTCGAGTCACTTCTGGGGTGTGAGTTTTCAGTTGTATATAGTCCTGGGGACCATTCAGGCTTGTTTGCATTTGTGTTCCTCACGTGTGCCCCAAAGAATGAGGTGATTTGATAAAATGCTATGCCCAAGATTACCATCCGAGTGCCGGCGGGGAAGTGGTTCATATAGCCTCGGCTATCACTTCCTTATGTCCGGTCGTGATGGTCAAGCGGATTAAGGCGTCCCTGTACATACCAGTTGTGGGAGTATGGGTTCGAGTCACTTCTGGGGTGTGAGTTTTCAGTTGTATATAGTCCTGGGGACCATTCAGGCTTGTTTGCATTTGTGTTCCTCACGTGTGCCCCAAAGAATGAGGTGATTTGATAAAATGCTATGCCCAAGATTACCATCCGAGTGCCGGCGGGGAAGTGGTTCATATAGCCTCGGCTATCACTTCCTTATGTCCGGTCGTGATGGTCAAGCGGATTAAGGCGTCCCTGTACATACCAGTTGTGGGAGTATGGGTTCGAGTCACTTCTGGGGTGTGAGTTTTCAGTTGTATATAGTCCTGGGGACCATTCAGGCTTGTTTGCATTTGTGTTCCTCACGTGTGCCCCAAAGAATGAGGTGATTTGATAAAATGCTATGCCCAAGATTACCATCCGAGTGCCGGCGGGGAAGTGGTTCATATAGCCTCGGCTATCACTTCCTTATGTCCGGTCGTGATGGTCAAGCGGATTAAGGCGTCCCTGTACATACCAGTTGTGGGAGTATGGGTTCGAGTCACTTCTGGGGTGTGAGTTTTCAGTTGTATATAGTCCTGGGGACCATTCAGGCTTGTTTGCATTTGTGTTCCTCACGTGTGCCCCAAAGAATGAGGTGATTTGATAAAATGCTATGCCCAAGATTACCATCCGAGTGCCGGCGGGGAAGTGGTTCATATAGCCTCGGCTATCACTTCCTTATGTCCGGTCGTGATGGTCAAGCGGATTAAGGCGTCCCTGTACATACCAGTTGTGGGAGTATGGGTTCGAGTCACTTCTGGGGTGTGAGTTTTCAGTTGTATATAGTCCTGGGGACCATTCAGGCTTGTTTGCATTTGTGTTCCTCACGTGTGCCCCAAAGAATGAGGTGATTTGATAAAATGCTATGCCCAAGATTACCATCCGAGTGCCGGCGGGGAAGTGGTTCATATAGCCTCGGCTATCACTTCCTTATGTCCGGTCGTGATGGTCAAGCGGATTAAGGCGTCCCTGTACATACCAGTTGTGGGAGTATGGGTTCGAGTCACTTCTGGGGTGTGAGTTTTCAGTTGTATATAGTCCTGGGGACCATTCAGGCTTGTTTGCATTTGTGTTCCTCACGTGTGCCCCAAAGAATGAGGTGATTTGATAAAATGCTATGCCCAAGATTACCATCCGAGTGCCGGCGGGGAAGTGGTTCATATAGCCTCGGCTATCACTTCCTTATGTCCGGTCGTGATGGTCAAGCGGATTAAGGCGTCCCTGTACATACCAGTTGTGGGAGTATGGGTTCGAGTCACTTCTGGGGTGTGAGTTTTCAGTTGTATATAGTCCTGGGGACCATTCAGGCTTGTTTGCATTTGTGTTCCTCACGTGTGCCCCAAAGAATGAGGTGATTTGATAAAATGCTATGCCCAAGATTACCATCCGAGTGCCGGCGGGGAAGTGGTTCATATAGCCTCGGCTATCACTTCCTTATGTCCGGTCGTGATGGTCAAGCGGATTAAGGCGTCCCTGTACATACCAGTTGTGGGAGTATGGGTTCGAGTCACTTCTGGGGTGTGAGTTTTCAGTTATATATATAATATATATATATATAATATATATATATATATATATATATATATATATATATATATATATATATATATATATATATATATATATATATATGTCGTACCTAGTAGCCAGAACGCACTTCTCAGTCTACTATGCAAGGCCCGATTTGCCTAATAAGCCAAGTTTTCCTGAAATAATATATTTTCTCAAATTTTTTTCTTTTGAAATGATAAAGCTACCCATTTCATTATGTATGAGGTCATTTTTTTTTTATTGGAGTTAAAATTAACGTAGATATATGACCGAACCTAACCAACCCTACCTAACCTAACCTATCCTATCTTTATAGGTTAGGTTAGGTTAGGTTAGGTAGCCGAAAAAGTTAGGTTAGGTTAGGTAGGTTAGGTAGTCGAAAAACAATTAATTCATGAAAACTTGGCTTATTAAGCAAATCGGGCCTTGCATAGTAGGCTGAGAAGTGCGTTCTGGCTACTAAGTACGACATATATATATATATATATATATATATATATATATATATATATATATATATATATATATATATATATATATATATATATATATACACGAATTTTCTCAATCTTTCGTACATTACGCTTCACTGTTGGAGGTAAATCAAAAATCAATTCTCCAAAATTCATTTTTATTTCTAGTCTGACGCGACACGGGCGCGTTTCGTAAAACTTATTACATTTTCAAAGACTTTAGTTCACAAATACACAACTGAATAGAACTTACGTATCTCCGATTTTATATCTACATTTGAGTGAGGTGGAAGGGGTGATGTGGCATTAACACAAGACAGAACAAAATGTGGTATTAATAGGGTATTAATTTCATCAACACAAGACAGAACACGAAACAATGGATATTGAATAGAAGTGTTTGTAGAAAGCCTATTGGTCCATATTTCTTGATGCTTCTATATTGGAGCGGAGTCTTGAGGTGGGTAGAATATAGTTGTGCAATAATTGGCTGTTGATTGCTGGTGTTGACTTCTTGATGTGTAGTGCCTCGCAAACGTCAAGCCGCCTGCTATCGCTGTATCTATCGATGATTTCTGTGTTGTTTACTAGGATTTCTCTGGCGATGGTTTGGTTGTGGGAAGAGATTATATGTTCCTTAATGGAGCCCTGTTGCTTATGCATCGTTAAACGCCTAGAAAGAGATGTTGTTGTCTTGCCTATATACTGGGTTTTTTGGAGCTTACAGTCCCCAAGTGGGCATTTGAAGGCATAGACGACGTTAGTCTCTTTTAAAGCGTTCTGTTTTGTGTCTGGAGAGTTTCTCATGAGTAGGCTGGCCGTTTTTCTGGTTTTATAGTAAATCGTCAGTTGTATCCTCTGATTTTTGTCTGTAGGGATAACGTTTCTATTAACAATATCTTTCAGGACCCTTTCCTCCGTTTTATGAGCTGTGGAAAAGAAGTTCCTGTAAAATAGTCTGATAGGGGGTATAGGTGTTGTGTTAGTTGTCTCTTCAGAGGTTGCATGGCTTTTCACTTTCCTTCTTATGATGTCTTCGACGAAACCATTGGAGAAGCCGTTATTGACTAGGACCTGCCTTACCCTACATAGTTCTTCGTCGACTTGCTTCCATTCTGAGCTGTGGCTGAGAGCACGGTCGACATATGCGTTAACAACACTCCTCTTGTACCTGTCTGGGCAGTCGCTGTTGGCATTTAGGCACATTCCTATGTTTGTTTCCTTAGTGTAGACTGCAGTGTGGAAACCTCCGCCCTTTTCCATGACTGTTACATCTAGAAAGGGCAGCTTCCCATCCTTTTCCATCTCGTAAGTGAAACGCAGCACGGAACTCTGCTCAAATGCCTCCTTCAGCTCCTGCAGATGTCTGACATCAGGTACCTGTGTAAAAATGTCGTCAACATACCTGCAGTATATGGCCGGTTTCAAGTTCATGTCGACTAAGACTTTTTGCTCGATGGTACCCATGTAGAAGTTTGCAAACAGGACACCTAGGGGAGAACCCATGGCGACCCCATCTACTTGCTTATACATGTGCCCATCCGGGCTCAAGAAGGGTGCCTCTTTAGTACAAGCTTGGAGTAGTTTCCTCAGAATATTTTCTGGTATGTCAAGAGGAGTACAGGCTGGATCACGATACACTCTGTCGGCTATCATTCCGATTGTCTCGTCCACAGGTACGTTGGTGAACAGCGATTCTACGTCCAACGAGGCTCTTATCCCTGTGGCCCGTGTGCCCCGCAGTAAGTCAACAAATTCCTTTGGAGACTTCAGGCTGAAGGCGCAAGGAACATAAGGAGTCAGCAGGCCGTTGAGTTGCTTCGCCAGTCTGTACGTGGGTGTGGGTATCTGGCTAATGATTGGCCGAAGTGGGTTTCCAGGCTTGTGCGTCTTGACATTTCCATACGCATATCCAGGTTTATATTCCCCAATGATCTTTGGCAGGTGGAGTCCGGATTTCTTGGCGTTCACAGTTTCGATCAGTTTGTTGACCTTTGCTTTTAATTCGGCTGTAGTGTCCTTCGTTACCCTTTGGAACTTAGTTTGGTCAGAGAGTATGATGTTCATTTTCGCCAGATATTCGTCTTTTTTAAGAATGACATATATTGGTGACTTGTCACCTCTCCTGACAACTATCTCCTTGTTCTCACGAAGGTTTTTAGCTGCCGCTTTAAGCTCGGGGGACAGTATGGTGCTTCTGTAGTTGCCTCGATTCTTTCCTCCTTCTGCAATAAGTTCTGCTTGTAAGGTATCTTTGGTAGTGACCTTCTTTTGTGTCTCGAGGTCGAATATGTCGTCCAACAGAATTTCCAACTCTTGTGGGAACCGACCTGTGAGATTTATATTTATTTAATTTATATGAATTTATATTTACGTTAATTTATATACTTCGATAGCAATTTGTATAATGATAAGTGGACTGTATTTCTGCAATAATCTCTTAATCTCACAAATCGATCCTCTACACATTAGGGGGGGTTTATTAGTTTATATATATGCAGCCAATCAAACTACAGAATTAACTACATACATTGAAGAGGTTCCTTATCTTATAGTACAGCAGGTTAGTCCACCAGGTATAACTAGGGTGTAGACACCAAATTATCCTCTTTGAGGTAGCTTCCATCACCCAGTAACTGGTGCACAAAATCTTGCATCCTCGTCTTGACCTGTCAAAAGTGCGCTAGCTGTGAAGCCAGAATCCTATATATGACAAGCTATATCAGAGAAAACTGTACATGGAACATTAAAGACCTGGCTTAATTACCTTTAGTTTGAGGCTTCCACGTGATCTAACCGGGTCACCCTATATCCTGACATTAATGGCCATAAATGAATGATAAACGGGTTTCGGATAGACACTTAACTTGAATTTGTAGACAGCGTGTTGACAATGGTACACCTTTGGTTTCCATAACACTACGTCCAAGTAAATTTAACAGGAGCCGAATTTGCTCCCGTGTGAGCCTCTTGTCTCAATAAACAATAATGGCTGCCCTCCTTCCTCCTGACGCCTGGCCTACTTTGTCCAGATGTCAATAAGTGATAGAAGGGTCACATTTACTCTACTTTACTACTGATAATTAAATTAATTTATATAAGATGTTTTATGATGGTAAAGTCCAAAGACTAATGTATTTAAGAACAATTCCCAGCAGAATAGCTGGTGAATTATAATAGTATGTGGTGATGATATCCCGTTTTCCTTAGACGGTAATTCCACTACAAGTTACGTTTTCTATGGGTAACTTGTTTATACAACACAGCTCTTATCTGTCTGTATGATATTATTATTAAATGGTGTCGGATTTTCCGACAACTCTACTTTCCGGGCCATCTCACTCGGTCTGGACATAACATGACAGTTTATGCCCAGATTTAGGAGAGTGACTTGGTCCTCAGTGTGGTTAATTCCTGCAAGGTTCAGGAAGCCATCTCTTGGTCGTGGAATTGCCATAGGTCCTCCATATAATGTTGTTAGTGCTAACAACATTATATGGAGGACCTATGGCAATTCCACGACCAAGAGATGGCTTCCTGAACCTTGCAGGAATTAACCTCACTGAGGACCAAGTCACTCTCCTAAATCTGGGCATAAACTGTCATGTTATGTCCAGACCGAGTGAGATGGCCCGGAAAGTAGAGTTGGAAATTCTGTTGGACGACATATTCGACCTCGAGACACAAAAGAAGGTCACTACCAAAGATACCTTACAAGCAGAACTTATTGCAGAAGGAGGAAAGAATCGAGGCAACTACAGAAGCACCATACTGTCCCCCGAGCTTAAAGCGGCAGCTAAAAACCTTCGTGAGAACAAGGAGATAGTTGTCAGGAGAGGTGACAAGTCGCCAATATATGTCATTCTTAAAAAAGACGAATATCTGGCGAAAATGAACATCATACTCTCTGACCAAACTAAGTTCCAAAGGGTAACGAAGGACACTACAGCCGAATTAAAAGCAAAGGTCAACAAACTGATCGAAACTGTGAACGCCAAGAAATCCGGACTCCACCTGCCAAAGATCATTGGGGAATATAAACCTGGATATGCGTATGGAAATGTCAAGACGCACAAGCCTGGAAACCCACTTCGGCCAATCATTAGCCAGATACCCACACCCACGTACAGACTGGCGAAGCAACTCAACGGCCTGCTGACTCCTTATGTTCCTTGCGCCTTCAGCCTGAAGTCTCCAAAGGAATTTGTTGACTTACTGCGGGGCACACGGGCCACAGGGATAAGAGCCTCGTTGGACGTAGAATCGCTGTTCACCAACGTACCTGTGGACGAGACAATCGGAATGATAGCCGACAGAGTGTATCGTGATCCAGCCTGTACTCCTCTTGACATACCAGAAAATATTCTGAGGAAACTACTCCAAGCTTGTACTAAAGAGGCACCCTTCTTGAGCCCGGATGGGCACATGTATAAGCAAGTAGATGGGGTCGCCATGGGTTCTCCCCTAGGTGTCCTGTTTGCAAACTTCTACATGGGTACCATCGAGCAAAAAGTCTTAGTCGACATGAACTTGAAACCGGCCATATACTGCAGGTATGTTGACGACATTTTTACACAGGTACCTGATGTCAGACATCTGCAGGAGCTGAAGGAGGCATTTGAGCAGAGTTCCGTGCTGCGTTTCACTTACGAGATGGAAAAGGATGGGAAGCTGCCCTTTCTAGATGTAACAGTCATGGAAAAGGGCGGAGGTTTCCACACTGCAGTCTACACTAAGGAAACAAACATAGGAATGTGCCTAAATGCCAACAGCGACTGCCCAGACAGGTACAAGAGGAGTGTTGTTAACGCATATGTCGACCGTGCTCTCAGCCACAGCTCAGAATGGAAGCAAGTCGACGAAGAACTATGTAGGGTAAGGCAGGTCCTAGTCAATAACGGCTTCTCCAATGGTTTCGTCGAAGACATCATAAGAAGGAAAGTGAAAAGCCATGCAACCTCTGAAGAGACAACTAACACAACACCTATACCCCCTATCAGACTATTTTACAGGAACTTCTTTTCCACAGCTCATAAAACGGAGGAAAGGGTCCTGAAAGATATTGTTAATAGAAACGTTATCCCTACAGACAAAAATCAGAGGATACAACTGACGATTTACTATAAAACCAGAAAAACGGCCAGCCTACTCATGAGAAACTCTCCAGACACAAAACAGAACGCTTTAAAAGAGACTAACGTCGTCTATGCCTTCAAATGCCCACTTGGGGACTGTAAGCTCCAAAAAACCCAGTATATAGGCAAGACAACAACATCTCTTTCTAGGCGTTTAACGATGCATAAGCAACAGGGCTCCATTAAGAAACATATAATCTCTTCCCACAACCAAACCATCGCCAGAGAAATCCTAGTAAACAACACAGAAATCATCGATAGATACAGCGATAGCAGGCGGCTTGACGTTTGCGAGGCACTACACATCAGGAAGTCAACACCAGCAATCAACAGCCAATTATTGCACAACTATATTCTACCCACCTCAAGACTCCGCTCCAATATAGAAGCATCAAGAAATATGGACCAATAGGCTTTCTACAAACACTTCTATTCAATATCCATTGTTTCGTGTTCTGTCTTGTGTTGATGAAATTAATACCCTATTAATACCCTTGTTCTGTCTTGTGTTGATGAAATTAATACCCTATTAATACCACATCTTGTTCTGTCTTGTGTTAATGCCACATCACCCCTTCCACCTCACTCAAATGTAGATATAAAATCGGAGATACGTAAGTTCTATTCAGTTGTGTATTTGTGAACTAAAGTCTTTGAAAATGTAATAAGTTTTACGAAACGCGCCCGTGTCGCGTCAGACTAGAAATAAAAATGAATTTTGGAGAATTGATTTTTGATTTACCTCCAACAGTGAAGCGTAATGTACGAAAGATTGAGAAAATTCGTGTTAGAATTATTAATCTTACTTTTTCGGTCATATTTAATAATATATGTCTACAGGAAAGACTGCTACCAAAATATACTAATATATATATACATATATATATATATATATATATATATATATATATATATATACATATATATATATATATATGTCGTACCTAGTAGCCAGAACGCACTTCTATGACTACTATGCAAGGCCCGATTTGCCTAATAAGCCAAGTTTTCATGAATTAATTGTTTTTCGACTACCTAACCTACCTAACCTAACCTAACCTAACCTTTTCAGCTACCTAACCTAACCTAACCTATAAAGATAGGTTAGGTTAGGTTAGGTAGGGTTGGTTAGGTTCGGTCATATATCTACGTTAATTTTAACTCCAATAAAAAAATATTGACCTCATACATAACGAAATGGGTAGCTTTATCATTTCATAAGAAAAAAAATAAAGAAAATATATTAATTCATGAAAACTTGGCTTATTAGGCAAATTGGGCCTTGCATAGTAGGCATAGAAGTGAGTTCTGGCTACTAGGTACGACATATATATATATATATACATATATATATATATATATATATATATATATATATATATATATATATATATATATATATATATACACACACACACATGAGAGGATGTGCAGTGACTTAATATCTAACATATTCAGAGATTTGAGTAAGGGTACCGAGTGATGTCTGGGGCCAGAGTTAGATATTGTCCTAATAGCAGCTTTGTGTGAGTAATTAGAGGACGTAAATGATTTTGGGTAGTAGAACCCCAAGCACAAATACCATAGGTGAGATAAGGATAGATGAGAGAGTAATAGTGTGTCACCAGGGCAGGGCGAGGTACATAATATCTGATCTTAGAAAGAATGCCAACAGTTTTTGAAACTTTTTTTGATGTTTAAAATGTGTCCCTGGAAATTCAGTTTGTGGTCAATGAGAACGCCAAGGAATTTGCCATCTACTTTGTTACAAATTTGGGTATTGTTAATCCTGAGATTTATTTGATTTGAGGATTTATTGCCAAACAAAATATAGAAAGTTTTGTCAATATTGAGGGTGAGTTTGGTGACAGTTAGCCAGTGATGGACTTTATTTAGCTCAGTATTCACTGTGACATTTAGAGCAAGAGGGTCAGGGCTGGAGTAATTGAAGGTCGTGTCGTCAGCAAATAGAATTGGTTTGAGATGTTGAGGCATTTGGAAGGTCATTAATGTAGATGAAAAAGAGGAGAGGGCCAAGTATGCTGCCCTGGGGAACACCAATGTTGATGGGTAGGGTGGGAGAAATTGAATTATGCACAGAAACATACTGGAGCCTGTCAGTAAGATAAGATTTGAGGTATTGCAGGGAGTGTCCTCTGACTCCATAATGATGTAATTTAAGAAGAAGGTTCTGGTGGTTTACAGTGTCAAAAGCCTTACGCAGGTCCACATATCCCAACAGGGAACTCATTTTTATCAAGAGCTGCATGTATCAAGTTAATCATACTAATAAGTGCATCGTTAGTGTTTTTTTTGGGTCTGAAGCCATATTGACAAGAGCTAAGTATATTGTGTTTTGCTAGATAAGAGTAAAGCTGCTTGTAGATAAGTTTTTCAAATATTTTAGACAAGTTTGGCAGAATTGATATCGGTCTGAAGTTGTTAACATCAGTGGGATCACCACATTTGTGGACAGGGGTTACTCTCGGTTTTTTTTAGAATATCTGGAAAGGTTTGGAGTTCAAGTGACTTGTCGAAGAGCAATGCAATGGCAGGAGCTAAAAATCTGGAGTTTTTTTTGTAAATAAGAGTTGGTATCTCCTCAAGGGCACTAGACTTGGTTTTAAGGGAAATGATTATGTCAGTAACATCAGTGGCATTAGTAGGCATCAGGTACTGAGACTGTGGATAGTTACCTGTAAGATAGTCCTGAATATTAGTACTGGAAGATGGAATATCATTTGCCAGGGATGACCCAATGGAAGAGAAGAACCTATTGAACTCAAAAGCAGTGTCAGAGGCTGAAAGCAGACCATCATTATTTGACAGGAGTATTGGTTTGTTATTTAAAATCTTATTTGATCCCAATATTTGGGAAATTGTGCTCCATGTTTTCTTAATGTTGCCCTTTGTGTGGGTAAATTTATTTTCGTAGTATTTAGTTTTGGCTCTCCTAATTATTTTAGATAGCAATGATGAGTAATTCTTTGAAAATTCTTTGAAGACGATTCCTAACCTATACTTCTTCTCAAGGTCATGTTTTTGTCAAACTATCATTCTCCCGTCAACCGTCCTGAGTCCCAGTGTTGGACCTTGTGCATCCTATTTTGTTCATTTCAATCATCTGGATGATATCAGACATTGACAAGGAAACAAACTACAGTAATATATCATTATTCAGATGACACTAAGGTTTCCATGCGGGTAGACAGTATATTGGACATGGCAAACCTCCAATCGGATGTAAATTGGGTCTTTCAATGGGACACAGATAATAATGTGATTAATGAAAATAAGTTCCAGCTCCTGCGCTATGGAAAAAAACGATAATGTAAAAACGGAAACCATATATAAAACGGAATCAAATTTTTCAAGCACTAGTGTCTTGAAATGTACTAGTGATGATACTTGTTAAGACACTAGTGTTCTCTAGGGTGGAATATTGTTGCATACTAACAGCCTCATTCAGAGCCGGAGAAACTGCTGACCTACCTTGTGTTTACCTTGTTATGATTTCTGAGCTTAGCGTCCCCACGGCCCGGTCTTCGACCAGGCCTCCTGGTTGCTGGACTGGTCAACCAGGCTGTTGGATGCGGCTGCTCGCAGCCTGACGTATCAGTTATTTTTTGGAGGTGTTTATAAAGTTGAACACATGAACAGTGCGAGGGGTCGGCCAGTTATGCCTGTTATGTGTAGTGGAAACCTGTTGAACAGTTTCGAGACTCCGACGTTGGAGTTCTTTCTCAGAGTATCTATTTCACTTCTGCTTTTCAACGGAGGTGTTCTGCACATCCTGCCATGCCTTCTGGTCTCATGTGGTGTTATTGCTGTGTGCAGGTTTGGGACCAGCCCCTCTACTGTTTTCTATGTTTAAATGATTATGTACCTAGAGAGCGTGCAAAGATCTTTTATCACTAAAATCTACTCTACAAGGCATCTTAATTATTGATATTGACTCAAAGTTCTAAGTCTGTATTCTCTAGAGCGCAGGCGAGAGAGAGAGAGAGATAATAATCTACCTGTGGAAGATATTAGAGGGACTGGTTACAAATCTGATCACAGAGATTACATCACATGAAACCAATAGGCATGGCAGGATGTGCAAAATATCTCCATTAAAAAGCTGAGGTGCAATTGGTACTCTCAGAGAGAACCCCATCAACATCAAGGGTCCAAGACTTTCCAACACTCTCCTGCTACACATGAGGGGCATAACTCGCCGATCCCTCAATAGCGTTCAAGGGAGAACTTGACAAACACTTGAAAATAATACCTGATCAGCCAGGTTGTGATTCATATGTCAGGCTGTGAGGAGCCGCGTCCAACAGCCTGGTTGACCAGACGACCAGCCGGGAGACCTGGTCGAAGACCGGCCGTAGGGTCGTTGATACCCGCATGATACACAAGGTAGACAAGACTGGTGTTCTCCCATAAGCAAGGCAACGCCTCTTGCTTTCCTAATTTTTCTGTCCCGTCTCCAAATCGAGCAGCACTTGACCACCTTTAAAATATGACCACATTTAAAATATCTTCGAGTTTCTCCTGCATGAGTGCGACCATGTTTGGCGTCTGCAACTGTATTATATCGTTTAGCTCTGGTATTGTTTTTATCTCACTCCATCTATGTTAGTGCGGGTGCGGGTTTTCAGCAACATGTTACCTTATCTTGAAGTTATCTTGAGATGATTTCGGGGCTTTTTTAGTGTCCCCGCGGCCCGGTCCTCGACCAGGCCTCCACCCCCAGGAAGCAGCCCGTGACAGCTGACTAACACCCAGGTACCTATTTACTGCTAGGTAACAGGGGCATTCAGGGTAAAAGAAACTTTGCCCATTTGTTTCTGCCTCGTGCGGGAATTGAACCCGCGCCACAGAATTACGAGTCCTGCGCGCTATCCACCAGGCTACGAGGCCCTACCTTCCCCCTTGTTCTTACTTCACCTTTCTCTAGTGATATTGATGATTAGTCTTTGTGTACCATTTCACCAGCTTGTCCACCCTTATCACCCTGTAGAAACAAGAATTATTTCCACTTTGTTCCTTCTCTCATGTAGTGGTTTTGCCTCTGAGGTTGTTGCAGCATCTCTGTGTTGCTTTAAAAGATTTCATCGTAATCACCATAATTTCCCTTCATCATTTTGTAATTTCCTAACATTCCTTAGTACTTTAGTACCATCTGTTTACCTCCATTTAGGGTGATCATTAAGGGTCGGTCTTTTCCCTTTCGCTCCTGCCAATTATCTTGTCGTCAGGGACATTATCTTTGGTTGTAAGACCTTCCACTTGCCCAACAATGTTATCTCCTACTGTGTGTTTACTGTGAAGGGAAAGTCCAAGAATGCAGACCCAAAGCTCACTGGGGAAGACTTGTTGAGGAAGAAGGAGAATTTGTAGTCATGCATTTTTATTACATAAGATTCCAAAATACTACATTGGTATTAATTTATGCCCGAAACGCTTTGCGTAATAGTGGCTTTAGGCATTGTATGTACTAGCTCTACCTATAAGTCAACCAATCTTTGTAAAAATTTATTGTATGTATGTACCTTACCTAAATAAACATTTTAATTTTATTTTATTTCATGAGATATTCTAAGCAATTTGAGCAGATATTTAAATAAAACCTTTAAATACAAATTGTTTTACTCTTATCATTATGGATGAGTAAAAATGTACACATGTACAAAAATTTGATTTGTTTGATATATACTGTACATAAAACTTAATATTATTTTTAAATTTAACTTAGAATAGAATAATAGAATAACGTCTAAAAATGGCAAACAATTGTTTTGTTAAGTTTCCACTGTGAAGGAAGAAATTGGGCTACATTCTTTAACTTGAATGAAATTATGTTAAAAACATAAATTAAAGGGGTATTACAGGCACATCATTATTTCAGACATTTTTAAAACTAGATGTTTCAAAATAATAATTGCTTACCTAGCAATACCATATATGTGCTTTGGAATGCAGAACACCTAAGAATGGCTTTGTCTCCAGTAAGCCAAATCTCGAATTCTTCTCTTCAATTATCATTGGCCGCGGCCAGTACTGGCATATTACATCTTGACCGATGTTTTGTGCACAGTTGAAAGCCCTCATTACGAGTCATGTTGCACATCTTAAGAATGACACCATGCCGGCATGATGCAAGGCTTATGCTGGTCTCCTCCAGGGATTTATGTATATATATGGCGGGTTTCGAGCCGCTTTCCACAAAGACACGCCACAATTTTGGTTGCTCTACATGTAAAATAAAAATTATTAACAGAAGATTATGAAAATATCTTAACCTGATTGGTTATATTGAGTGATATAGACCAATAGAAATGTAGCATCTTATTCAATATGGCTTCGGACCCCAAAGAGCACAATTGATGCTGTAATAAGTATGATTAACCTGATTCATGCAGCTCTTGACTAAGGTTGAGTTCCCTGATGTGTTTACCTGTTGTAGTTAAGTGTTACAAGTGACTTTTAACACCTAACTACAATAACATTCGTACACATACACTCACTCCACACATTCTCTTGTGCTACTTATATGTCTAAAACCCTAGTTCATAAATGTTAATCCTGATCTGAAACTCTTCCTTGACAGATGTAAAAGAACCCAAATCTATATAAATACAAATGGAAATGTTCGTTTGTGCATAACCGCTAATCTCCGAAAGTTCTCCGCCGATTGCTTTGAAATTTTACAAACAGATGTTAGGAAATTGCTGTGCATTATGTAGGATTGGAGTAATGTTGCAGTGACCAGTGCAGTGTAGGTACAGATGTGTGAGGACGGCCTCTTCTCTCCTGTTAGTGTGGTATGAGGGCGTCCAGTAGATAACACTTATTCACATTGAATTCCATTTGTCACTTGACGCTCCAAGTACTTGTTTTAGCTAGATCGTTTTGAAGGGCATTACACGTCTGCGTCTCCTATCTTCCCCAGTATCGTAGCATCATCAGCAAACATGTTCATATAATTCTGTATTCCTTCTGGCAGATGGTTTATGTAGACGATGAACATTACTGGTGCAAGAACTGAACCCTGTGGTACTCCGCCAGTAACGCTCCTCTTGTCAGATACATTGTCTCATCTCTGTCAGTAAAAAAAAAAAAAATCATCCATGTCAGAAGTCTCCCTTCACTCCTCCAACATGTTTCAGTTTCTAGAACAGCCTCTTGTGAGGGACTGAGTCAAAAGCCTTTTTAGGTCCAGATAGACACAGCCGACCCAACCACCTCTTTCCTGTAGTATCTTTATGACTCTATCATAAAAACTAAGTAGATTTGTTACGCAGGCTCTTCCTGTTTGAAAACCAGTCAAACCAAAACCAGACTGCCTTATGGGGGACAGTCCTGTCATCAAGGACGTGGTTCCCTGATCGCTTGTATCCTGTTTAGGAGATCCGTTGTGGCCTTTAGTGTCTCTGGCAGCTGTTGGTGGAGTGGGCTTAACAGGGCTGTGCAGATCCTCATCACGGCCCCTACGAACTGTCTTCTCATGTCTACTGTTTCATTTCTGACTTTATTTAGGTAACTGAAAATTAATTTAGTTTTACGTATTTTGCTCAAGTCCTTAGCGGTGTGCTCTAAGTTAGAACTATATGGGATGACCAAGTTGTTGTTAGTAGCGATCTCCTGCTGCCTAGTGGTGTCAGTCTGGTCTGCCTAGTGGTGTCAGTCTGGTCTGCCTAGTGGTGTCAGTCTGGTCTGCCTAGTGGTGTCAGTCTGGTCTGCCTAGTGGTGTCAGTCTGGTCTGCCTAGTGGTGTCAGTCTGGTCTGCCTAGTGGTGTCAAGATGGTCTGCCTAGTGGTGTCAGTCTGGTCTGCCTAGTGATGTCAGTCTGGTCTGCCTAGTGGTGTCAGTCTGGTCTGCCTAGTGGTGTCAGTCTGGTCTGCCTAGTGGTGTCAGTCTGGTCTGCCTAGTGATGTCAGTCTGGTCTGCCTAGTGGTGTCAGTCTGGTCTGCCTAGTGGTGTCAGTCTGGTCTGCCTAGTGGTGTCAGTCTGGTCTGCCTAGTGGTGTCAAGATGGTCTGCCTAGTGGTGTCAGTCTGGTCTGCCTAGTGATGTCAGTCTGGTCTGCCTAGTGGTGTCAGTCTGGTCTGCCTAGTGGTGTCAGTCTGGTCTGCCTAGTGGTGTCAGTCTGGTCTGCCTAGTGGTGTCAAGATGGTCTGCCTAGTGGTGTCAGTCTGGTCTGCCTAGTGGTGTCAAGATGGTCTGCCTAGTGGTGTCAGTCTGGTCTGCCTAGTGGTGTCAGTCTGGTCTGCCTAGTGGTGTCAGTCTGGTCTGCCTGGTGGTGTCAGTCTGGTCTGCCTAGTGGTGTCAGTCTGGTCTGCCTAGTGGTGTCAGTCTGGTCTGCCTAGTGGTGTCAGTCTGGTCTGCCTAGTGGTGTCAGTCTGGTCTGCCTAGTGGTGTCAGTCTGGTAGTAATATGCTATGGCAAGTTTTAAAGCTTCGCCCAGGAACCAACCATCCTATTCTATTGAGCTGACTGTTTATTTTATTGGTTTCATTGTGTAACCACTGAGGACTACAGACTCGCAATGCTGTTAAGAAAAGATCTGAAGCAACACTACTTTTGACTTTCTTGGCGTGATCGCTGAAGTAATGGAGGTAGTTACCTGTATGTGTGTCTTTCCTGTACATGCTGAAGCTCAATGAAGTGTTATTCCTTATTACTAAGAAGTTTAGAAAGGGTAATTTATCATCTGACTCCCATTTAACTTTAGTCGCCAGAATCAAATTTAAAGCGTTCAGCCTCTCAACGCTGAGGGCCCTTCTCTATGTAAATATGACATCAACATAGCTGTAACAAATCATGTCATGAGGTTTGATCTGAGAAAGGACACATGTCTGGAAGTATTCCAAATACAGGTTAGATAACACTGGAGATAAGGGACTGCCAAAACTGCACCCATATTGTTGACAGTATAAACTATTTTGAAACGAGAATACGTTAATAGATACAGCAAGCCGTTAATAAGTCTTCAGAGTGCTTAATGTGCGAGTCAGAGAAGACAACCATGAAGGGAACAATGTACTACTCAGCCATTTCACTAACTTACAGGAAAGAGAACCTCTTTCCTGGGGGCAAACCTTTACGCTCCATCTCTACATGACTTATGGGCCGTAAAGGACTGTCAGCCTTATGGGTTTTGGGTAGACCATAGATGTATGGTAAACTTGGGTTACTGACCTTAAACCTTTCTAGGAGCTGATTTATGTCTTTGTTCTTCCCAATGTTTCAGATTATTTTTATTGAACTCTGAAGCAGCCGATACGAGCGGATCTTGAGTCAGTTTATCCTAAGTATGTGTCTGAGAGTAATACAGCTGCTTGTCCCCAGTAATATGTTCTGTTGAGAATTACTATTTTATCCCCTTTATCGGGATTGGCAATTATAATTTTATCATTCTTTTTGAGATTCATCAGTGCTAATTGGTATCGTTTAGCAACACCCACATTATTAGCCAAGTAAAGCACCCATATTATTAGCCAAGTAAAGCACCCACATTATTAGCCAAGTAAAGCACCCATATTATTAGCCAAGTAAAGCACCCATATTATTAGCCAAGTAAAGCACCCATATTATTAGCCAAGTAAAGCACCCACATTATTAGCCAAGTAAAGCACCCACATTATTAGCCAAGTAAAGCACCCACATTATTAGCCAAGTAAAGCACCCATATTATTAGCCAAGTAAAGCACCCACATTATTAGCCAAGTAAAGCACCCATATTATTAGCCAAGTAAAGCACCCATATTATTAGCCAAGTAAAGCACCCACATTATTAGCCAAGTAAAGCACCCACATTATTAGCCAAGTAAAGCACCCACAACATTATTAGCAACGATTGCTAGTAACATCATACTTTAAGACAATGGAGATCCTGATCATAATTATTGTGACTCATAAACTGTCAAAGTGAATGATGTAATCCAACGTGTTATTCATCTTATTCTTCATGTCAAAATTAAGACCAAATCATAGTAATTCAGTTTGGTGTTTAGTCAACACTGTGTCAGATTCACAACATTCTCTTTAAGTAAGAATTTTGACCAAATATTATTTCTTAATAGTATTAGGATAGACTCAATAGATTCCTTAACTATTGTTATGGACTCTATTGAGTTTGTTATTAACTTTTTCTTTGTTCCTTTCCTATTCAGTTAGCACCATTTTGTGCAAAAAAAAACTTAATTGTTGAAAAGTTGCAGTGTCAAGAAAATTTATTTTTAAATTGAAATTGCCTGATGTAGTTTGAAGTATTATTAATCGCTCTCAGTAGAGTAGATTTTAATCTTGTCTTCGAGAAATGATCTGATATACTCGGGCAAACTCTTAACTAAAACATTACCACACTTATGGACACCAAAAGTGGAAAGACACACCTGTTCTTGTAGACACTGTGAAGGACACACCTGTTCTTGTAGACACTGTGAAGGACACACCTGTTCTTGTAGACACTGTGAAGGACACACCTGTTCTTGTAGACACTGTGAAGGACACACCTGTTCTTGTAGACACTGTGAAGGACACACCTGTTCTTGTAGACACTGTGAAGGACACACCTGTTCTTGTAGACACTGTGAAGGACACACCTGTTCTTGTAGACACTGTGAAGGACACACCTGTTCTTGTAGACACTGTGAAGGACACACCTGTTCTTGTAGACACTGTGAAGGACACACCTGTTCTTGTAGACACCGTGAAGGACACACCTGTTCTTGTAGACACTGTGAAGGACACACCTGTTCTTGTAGACACTGTGAAGGACACACCTGTTCTTGTAGACACTGTGAAGAACACACCTGTTCTTGTAGACACTGTGAAGGACACACCTGTTCTTGTAGACACTGAAGGACACACCTGTAGACACTGTGAAGGGCACACCTGTTCTTGTAGACACTGTGAAGGGCACACCTGTTCTTGTAGAGACTGTGAAGGACACACCTGTTCTTGTAGACACTGAAGGACACACCTGTTCTTGTAGACACTGTGAAGGACACACCTGTTCTTGTAGACACTGAAGGACACACCTGTAGACACTGTGAAGGGCACACCTGTTCTTGTAGACACTGTGAAGGGCACACCTGTTCTTGTAGAGACTGTGAAGGACACACCTGTTCTTGTAGACACTGAAGGACACACCTGTAGACACTGTGAAGGGCACACCTGTTCTTGTAGACACTGTGAAGGGCACACCTGTTCTTGTAGACACCGTGAAGGACACACCTGTTCTTGTAGACACTGTGAAGGACACACCTGTTCTTGTAGACACCGTGAAGGACACACCTGTTCTTGTAGAGACTGTGAGAGAATATCACACCTTTTGTTCTCTTGGTATTCAGGGCAGATTGTAAGCGTCGGAATCCATTTTTAACACCATCAACCAAGTTGAAGTAGTAGTTGTTGGAGGGAGAGTCATCATGGGTGTTGGAGGGAGAGTCATCATAGGTGTTGGAGGGAGAGTCATCATGGGTGTTGGAGGGAGAGTCATCATAGGTGTTGGAGGGAGAGTCATCATGGGTGTTGGAGGGAGATTCATCATGGGTGTTGGAGGGAGATTCATCATGGGTGTTGGAGGGAGAGTCATCATGGGTGTTGGAGGGAGATTCATCATGGGTGTTGGAGGGAGATTCATCATGGGTGTTGGAGGGAGAGTCATCATTGGTGTTGGAGGGAGAGTCATCATGGGTGTTGGAGGGAGATTCATCATGGGTGTTGGAGGGAGAGTCATCATGGGTGTTGGAGGGAGAGTCATCATGGGTGTTGGAGGGAGAGTCATCATGGGTGTTGGAGGGAGATTCATCATGGGTGTTGGAGGGAGATTCATCATGGGTGTTGGAGGGAGATTCATCATGGGTGTTGGAGGGAGATTCATCATGGGTGTTGGAGGGAGAGTCATCATGGGTGTTGGAGGGAGATTCATCGTGGGTGTTGGAGGGAGATTCATCATGGGTGTTGGAGGGAGATTCATCATGGGTGTTGGAGGGAGATTCATCATGGGTGTTGGAGGGAGATTCATCATGGGTGTTGGAGGGAGAGTCATCATGGGTGTTGGAGGGAGATTCATCATGGGTGTTGGAGGGAGATTCATCATGGGTGTTGGAGGGAGATTCATCATGGGTGTTGGAGGGAGATTCATCATGGGTGTTGGAGGGAGAGTCATCATGGGTGTTGGAGGGAGATTCATCATGGGTGTTGGAGGGAGAGTCATCATGGGTGTTGGAGGGAGATTCATCATGGGTGTTGGAGGGAGAGTCATCATGGGTGTTGGAGGGAGATTCATCATGGGTGTTGGAGGGAGAGTCATCATGGGTGTTGGAGGGAGAGTCATCATGGGTGTTGGAGGGAGATTCATCATGGGTGTTGGAGGGAGAGTCATCATGGGTGTTGGAGGGAGAGTCATCATGGGTGTTGGAGGGAGAGTCATCATGGGTGTTGGAGGGAGAGTCATCATGGGTGTTGGAGGGAGAGTCATCATGGGTGTTGGAGGGAGATTCATCATGGGTGTTGGAGGGAGATTCATCATGGGTGTTGGAGGGAGATTCATCATGGGTGTTGGAGGGAGAGTCATCATGGGTGTTGGAGGGAGATTCATCATGGGTGTTGGAGGGAGATTCATCATGGGTGTTGGAGGGAGAGTCATCATGGGTGTTGGAGGGAGATTCATCATGGGTGTTGGAGGGAGATTCATCATGGGTGTTGGAGGGAGATTCATCATGGGTGTTGGAGGGAGAGTCATCATGGGTGTTGGAGGGAGATTCATCATGGGTGTTGGAGGGAGAGTCATCATGGGTGTTGGAGGGAGATTCATCATGGGTGTTGGAGGGAGAGTCATCATGGGTGTTGGAGGGAGATTCATCATGGGTGTAGAGGAGAATGAAGTCCAGCGGTGCACTAATCAGTGAAAATAATAACCCACTATTTTGAAAACATGAGGAAATTGTTGACCAGACCACACACTAGAAGGTGAAGGGACGACGACGTTTCGGTCCGTCCTGGACCATTCTCAATCGACTTGAGAATGGTCCAGGATGGACCGACACGTCGTCGTCCCTTCACCTTCTAGTGTGTGGTCTGGTCAACATACTTTAGCCACGTTATTGTGACTCATCGCCTGCACATGAGGAAATGTTGTTTGTATCTTTCGATCCCAAACTGGGATCCTCTTCAGCAGTGAGCGAGAATAACGACTGTAGCTGCTTTTATGACGTCAGGTCAGGTATCCTTAGGAGGACACCTTGGGATGACTTCAGAGCTCAACGTCCCCGTGGCCAGGGAGAACAGGGAGAGGTGTATACATTGGCTATACTACACCTTGTTATTAACAAGGCTCTCACAAGGTGTGTGTGTGTGAGACAAGACCAAGGCTCTCACAAGGTGGGTGTGTGTGTGTGTGTGTGTGTGTGTGTGTGTGTGTGTGTGTGTGTGTGTGTGTGTGTGTGACAAGACCAAGGCTCTCACAAGGTGTGTGCGTATGTGTGAGACACGACCAAGGCTCTCACAAGGTGTGTGTGTGTGTGTGTGAGACAAGACCAAGGCTCTCACAAGGTGTGTGTGTGTGTGAGACGAGACAAAGGCTCTCACAAGGTGTGTGTTTGACAAGACCAAGGCTCTCACAAGGTGTGTGAGACAAGACCGAGGCTCTCACAAGGTGTGTGTGTGTGTTTGTGAGAGACAAGACCAAGGCTCTCACAAGGTGTGTGTGTGTGTGTGTGTGAGACAAGACCAAGGCTCTCACAAGGTGTGTGAGACATGACCAAGGCTCTCACAAGGTGTGTGTGAGACAAGACCAAGGCTCTCACAAGGTGTGTGTGTGTGTGAGGCAAGACCAAGGCTCTCACAAGGTGTGTGTGTGAGAGAGAGAGACACAAGACCAAGGCTCTCACAAAGTGTGTGTGTGAGACAAGACCAGGTCTCTCACAAGGTGTGTGTGTTTGACAAGACCAAGGCTCTTACAAGGTGTGTGTGTGTGAGACGAGACCAAGGCTCTCACAAGGTGTGTGAGACAAGACCAAGGCTCTCACAAGGTGTGTGTGTGTGTGAGACGAGACCAAGGCTCTCACAAGGTGTGTGTGTGTGAGACAAGACCAAGGCTCTCACAAGGTGGGTGTGTGTGTGTGTGTGTGTGTGTGTGTGTGTGTGTGTGTGTGTGTGTGTGTGTGAGACAAGACCAAGGCTCTCACAAGGTGTGTGCGTATGTGTGAGACACGACCAAGGCTCTCACAAGGTGTGTGTGTGTGTGTGAGACAAGACCAAGGCTCTCACAAGGTGTGTGTGTGTGTGTGAGACAAGACCAAGGCTCTCACAAGGTGTGTGTGTGTGTGTGTGTGTGTGTGTGTGTGTGTGTGTGTGTGTGTGTGACAAGACCAAGGCTCTCACAAGGTGTGAGAGACAAGACCAAGGCTCTCACAAGGCTGAGTGTGTGTGTGTGTGTGAGACAAGACCAAGGCTCTCACAAGGTGTGTGTGTGAGACAAGACCAAGGCTCTCACAAGGTGTGTGTGAGAGACAAGACCAAGGCTCTCACAAGGTGTGTGTGTGTGTGAGACGAGACAAAGGCTCTCACAAGGTGTGTGTTTGACAAGACCAAGGCTCTCACAAGGTGTGTGAGACAAGACCGAGGCTCTCACAAGGTGTGTGTGTGTGTTTGTGAGAGACAAGACCAAGGCTCTCACAAGGTGTGTGTGTGTGTGTGTGTGAGACAAGACCAAGGCTCTCACAAGGTGTGTGAGACATGACCAAGGCTCTCACAAGGTGTGTGTGAGACAAGACCAAGGCTCTCACAAGGTGTGTGTGTGTGTGAGGCAAGACCAAGGCTCTCACAAGGTGTGTGTGTGTGTGAGAGAGAGAGACACAAGACCAAGGCTCTCACAAAGTGTGTGTGTGAGACAAGACCAGGTCTCTCACAAGGTGTGTGTGTTTGACAAGACCAAGGCTCTTACAAGGTGTGTGTGTGTGAGACGAGACCAAGGCTCTCACAAGGTGTGTGAGACAAGACCAAGGCTCTCACAAGGTGTGTGTGTGTGTGAGACGAGACCAAGGCTCTCACAAGGTGTGTGTGAGACAAGACCAAGGCTCTCACAAGGTGTGTGTGTGTGAGACGAGACCAAGGCTCTCACAATGTGTGTGTGTGAGACAAGACCAAGGCTCTCACAAGGTGTGTGTGTGTGTGTGTGTGTGTGTGTGTGTGTGTGTGTGTGTGTGTGTGTGTGTATGTGTGTGACAAGACCAAGGCTCTCACAAGGCTGAGTGTGTGTGTGTGTGAGACAAGACCAAGGCTCTCACAAGGTGTGTGTGTGTGTGAGGCAAGACCAAGGCTCTCACAAGGTGTGTGTGTGTGTGTGTGTGAGAGACACAAGACCAAGGCTCTCACAAAGTGTGTGTGTGAGACAAGACCAAGGCTCTCACAAGGTGTGTGTGTGTGAGACGAGACCAAGGCTCTCACAATGTGTGTGTGTGAGACACGACCAAGGCTCTCACAAGGTGTGTGTGTGAGACAAGACCAGGTCTCTCACAAGGTGTGTGTGTGAGACAAGACCAAGGCTCTCACAAGGTGTGTGTGAGAGACAAGACCAAGGCTCTCACAAGGTGTGTGTGTGTGTGTGAGACGAGACAAAGGCTCTCACAAGGTGTGTGTTTGACAAGACCAAGGCTCTCACAAGGTGTGTGAGACAAGACCGAGGCTCTCACAAGGTGTGTGTGTGTGTTTGTGAGAGACAAGACCAAGGCTCTCACAAGGTGTGTGTGTGTGTGTGTGTGTGTGAGAAAAGACCAAGGCTCTCACAAGGTGTGTGAGACAAGACCAAGGCTCTCACAAGGTGTGTGTGTGTGAGACAAGACCACGGCTCTCACAAGGTGTGTGTGTGAGACAAGACCAAGGCTCTCACAAGGTGTGTGTGTGTGTGTGTGAGACAAGACCAAAGCTCTCACAAGGTGTGTGTGTGTGACAAGGCCAAGGCTCTCACAAGGTGAGTGTGTGTGAGACAAAACCAAGGCTCTCACAAGGTGTGTGAGACATGACCAAGGCTCTCACAAGGTGTGTGTGAGACAAGACCAAGGCTCTCACAAGGTGTGTGTGTGTGAGGGAAGACCAAGGCTCTCACAAGGTGTGTGTGTGTGTGTGTGTGTGAGACAAGACCAAGGCTCTCACAAGGTGTGTGTGTGAGACAAGACCAAGGCTCTCACAAGGTGTGTGTGTGTGTGTGAGAGAGACACAAGACCAAGGCTCTCACAAAGTGTGTGTGTGAGACAAGACCAGGTCTCTCACAAGGTGTGTGTGTTTGACAAGACCAAGGCTCTTACAAGGTGTGTTTGTGAGAGACAAGACCAAGGCTCTCACAAGGTGTGTGTGTGTGTGTGTGTGTGTGTGTGTGTGTGTGTGTGACAAGACTAAGGCTCTCACAAGGTGTGAGAGACAAGACCAAGGCTCTCACAAGGCTGAGTGTGTGTGTGTGTGTGTGTGTGTGTGTGTGTGTGTGTGTGTGTGTGTGTGTGTGTGTGTGTGTGTGTGACAAGACCAAGGCTCTCACAAGGTGTGTGTGTGTGACAAGACCAAGGCTCTCACAAGGTGAGTGTGTGTGAGACAAAACCAAGGCTCTCACAAGGTGTGTGTGACATGACCAAGGCTCTCACAAGGTGTGTGTGAGACAAGACCAAGGCTCTCACAAGGTGTGTGTGTGTGTGTGAGGCAAGACCAAGGCTCTCACAAGGTGTGTGTGTGTGTGTGTGTGAGAGACACAAGACCAAGGCTCTCACAAAGTGTGTGTGTGAGACAAGACCAGGTCTCTCACAAGGTGTGTGTGTTTGACAAGACCAAGGCTCTTACAAGGTGTGTGTGTGTGAGACGAGACCAAGGCTCTCACAAGGTGCGTGTGAGACAAGACCAAGGCTCTCACAAGGTGTGTGTGTGTGAGACGAGACCAAGGCTCTCACAAGGTGTGTGTGAGACAAGACCAAGGCTCTCACAAGGTGTGTGTGTGTGAGACGAGACCAAGGCTCTCACAATGTGTGTGTGTGAGACAAGACCAAGGCTCTCACAAGGTGTGTGTGTGTGTGTGTATGTGTGTGTGTGTGTGTGTGTGTGTGTGTGTGTGTGTGTGTGTGTATGTGTGTGTGTGTGACAAGACCAAGGCTCTCACAAGGCTGAGTGTGTGTGTGTGTGAGACAAGACCAAGGCTCTCACAAGGTGTGTGTGTGTGTGTGAGAGAGACACAAGACCAAGGCTCTCACAAGGTGTGTGTGTGTGAGACGAGACCAAGGCTCTGACAAGGTGTGTGTGTGAGACAAGACCAAGGCTCTCACAAGGTGTGTGTGTGAGACAAGACCAAGGCTCTCACAAGGTGTGTGTGTGTGTGTGTGTGTGTGAGAGAGACACAAGACCAAGGCTCTCACAAAGTGTGTGTGTGAGACAAGACCAGGTCTCTCACAAGGTGTGTGTGTTTGACAAGACCAAGGCTCTTACAAGGTGTGTGTGTGAGAGAGACAAGACCAAGGCTCTCACAAGGTGTGTGTGTGTGAGACGAGACCAAGGCTCTCACAATGTGTGTGTGTGAGACACGACCAAGGCTCTCACAAGGTGTGTGTGTGAGACAAGACCAGGTCTCTCACAAGGTGTGTGTGTGAGACAAGACCAAGGCTCTCACAAGGTGTGTGTGAGAGACAAGACCAAGGCTCTCACAAGGTGTGTGTGTGTGTGAGACGAGACAAAGGCTCTCACAAGGTGTGTGTTTGACAAGACCAAGGCTCTCACAAGGTGTGTGAGACAAGACCGAGGCTCTCACAAGGTGTGTGTGTGTGTTTGTGAGAGACAAGACCAAGGCTCTCACAAGGTGTGTGTGTGTGTGTGAGACAAGACCAAGGCTCTCACAATGTGTGTGTGTGTGTGTGTGTGACAAGACCAAGGCTCTCACAAGGTGTGTGAGACAAGACCAAGGCTCTCACAAGGTGTGTGTGTGTGAGACAAGACCACGGCTCTCACAAGGTGTGTGTGTGTGAGACAAGACCAAGGCTATCACAAGGTGTGTGTGTGTGTGAGACAAGACCAAGGCTCTCACAAGGTGTGTGTGTGTGACAAGACCAAGGCTCTCACAAGGTGAGTGTGTGTGAGACAAAACCAAGGCTCTCACAAGGTGTGTGAGACATGACCAAGGCTCTCACAAGGTGTGTGTGAGACAAGACCAAGGCTCTCACAAGGTGTGTGTGTGTGAGGCAAGACCAAGGCTCTCACAAGGTGTGTGTGTGTGTGTGTGTGTGAGACAAGACCAAGGCTCTCACAAGGTGTGTGTGTGAGACAAGACCAAGGCTCTCACAAGGTGTGTGTGTGAGACAAGACCAAGGCTCTCACAAGGTGTGTGTGTGTGTGTGTGAGAGACACAAGACCAAGGCTCTCACAAAGTGTGTGTGTGAGACAAGACCAGGTCTCTCACAAGGTGTGTGTGTTTGACAAGACCAAGGCTCTTACAAGGTGTGTGTGTGTGAGACAAGACCAAGGCTCTCACAAGGTGTGTGTGTGTGAGACGAGACCAAGGCTCTCACAATGTGTGTGTGTGAGACAACACCAAGGCTCTCACAAGGTGTGTGTGTGAGACAAGACCAGGTCTCTCACAAGGTGTGTGTGTGAGACAAGACCAAGGCTCTCACAAGGTGTGTGAGACAAGACCAAGGCTCTCACAAAGTGTGTGTGTGAGACAAGACCAGGTCTCTCACAAGGTGTGTGTGTTTGACAAGACCAAGGCTCTTACAAGGTGTGTGTGTGTGAGACAAGACCAAGGCTCTCACAAGGTGTGTGTGTGAGACAAGACCAAGGCTCTCACAAGGTGTGTGTGTGTGTGTGTGTGTGTGAGACAAGACCAAGACTCTCACAAGGTGTGTGTGTGTGAGACAAGACCAAGGCTCTCACAAGATGTGTGTGTGAGACAAGACCAAGGCTCTCACAAGGTGTGTGTGTGTGTGTGTGTGTGTGTGTGTGTGTGTGTGTGTGTGTGTGTGAGACAAGACCAAGACTCTCACAAGGTGTGTGTGTGTGTGTGTGAGATAAGACTAAGGCTCTCACAAGGTGTGTGTGTGTGTGAGATAAGACCAAGGCTCTCACAAGGTGTGTGACAAGACCAAGGCTCTCACAAGGTGTGTGAGACAAGACCAAGGCTCTCACAAGGTGTGTGTGTGTGTGTGTGTGTGTGTGTGTGTGTGTGTGTGTGTGTGTGTGTGTGTGTGTGTGACAACACCAAGGCTCTCACAAGGTATGTGTGACAAGACCAAGGTTCTCACAAGGTGTGAGAGACAAGACCAAGGCTCTCA
Source organism: Procambarus clarkii (assembly GCF_040958095.1). Lineage (NCBI taxonomy): Eukaryota > Metazoa > Arthropoda > Malacostraca > Decapoda > Cambaridae > Procambarus > Procambarus clarkii. The sequence goes on from NW_027189499.1 coordinate 59,589, forward strand.
CAAGGTTGTGTGTGTGTGTGTGTGTGTGTGTGTGTGTGTGTGTGTGTGTGTGTGTGTGTGTGTGTGTGTGTGTGTGTGTGTGTGTGTGAGGCAAGACCAAGGCTCTCACAAGGTGTGTGTGTGTGTGTGTGTGTGTGTGTGTGTGTGTGTGTGTGTGTGTGTGTGTGTGTGTGTGTGAGACAAGACCAACGCTCTCACAAGGTGTGTGTGTGAGACAAGACCAAGGCTCTCACAAGGTGTGTGTGTGTGCGTGTGTGTGTGTGTGTGTGTGTGTGAGAGAGAGAGAGAGAGAGAGACACAAGACCAAGGCTCTCACAATGTGTGTGTGTGTGAGAGAAGACCAGGTCTCTCACAAGGTGTGTGTGTTTGACAAGACCAAGGCTCTTACAAGGTGTGTGTGTGTGAGAGAGACAAGACCAAGGCTCTCACAAGGTGTGTGTGTGTGAGACAAGACCAAGGCTCTCACAAGGTGTGTGAGACAAGACCAGGTCTCTCACAAGGTGCGTGTGTGAGACAAGACCAAGGCTCTCACAAGGTGTGTGTGTGTGAGACAAGACCAAGGCTCTCACAAGGTGTGTGTGTGTGTGTGAGACAAGACCAAGGCTCTCACAAGGTGTGTGTGTGTGAGACAAGACCAAGGCTCTCACAAGGTATGTGTGTGTGTGTGAAACAAGACCAAGGCTCTCACAAGGTGTGTATGTGTGAGACAAGACCAAGGCTCTCACAAGGTGTGTGAGACAAGACCAAGGCTCTCACAAGGTGTGTGTTAGACAAGACCAAGGCTCTCACAATGTGTGTGCGTGTGTGACAAGACCAAGGCTCTCACAAGGTGTGTGTGTGTGTGTGTGTGTGTGTGTGTACTCACCTAGTTGTGTTTGCGGGGGTTGAGCTCTGGCTCTTTGGTCCCGCCTCTCAACCGTCAAACTGTGTGTGTGTGTGTGTGTGTGTGTGTGTGAGACAAGACCAAGGCTCTCACAAGGTGTGAGAGACAAGACCAAGGCTCTCACAAGGTTGTGTGTGTGTGTGTGTGTATGTGTGTGTGTGTGTGTGTGTCTGTGTGTGTGTGTGTGTGTGTGTGAGACAAGACCAAGGCTCTCACAAGGTGTGTGTGTGTGAGGCAAGACCAAGGCTCTCACAAGGTGTGTGTGTGTGTGTGTGTGTGTGTGTGTGTGTGTGTGTGTGTGTGTGTGTGTGAGACACGACCAAGGCTCTCACATGGTGTGTGTGTGAGACAAGACCAAGGCTCTCACAAGGTGTGTGAGACAAGACCAAGGCTCTCACAAGGTGTGTGTGTGTGTGTGTGTGTGTGTGTGAGAGAGAGAGAGAGAGAGACACAAGACCAAGGCTCTCACAATGTGTGTGTGTGACAGAAGACCAGGTCTCTCACAAGGTGTGTGTGTGAGAGAGACAAGACCAAGGCTCTTACAAGGTGTGTGTGTGTGAGAGAGACAAGACCAAGGCTCTCACAAGGTGTGTGTGTGTGAGACGAGACCAAGGCTCTCACAATGTGTGTGTGTGAGACAAGACCAGGTCTCTCACAAGGTGTGTGTGTGAGACAAGACCAGGTCTCTCACAAGGTGTGTGTGTGAGACAAGACCAAGGCTCTCACAAGGTGTGTGTGTGTGAGACAAGACCAAGGCTCTCACAAGGTGTGTGTGTGTGTGTGTGAGACAAGACCAAGGCTCTCACAAGGTGTGTGTGTGTGAGACAAGACCAAGGCTCTCACAAGGTGTGTGTGTGTGTGTGAAACAAGACCAAGGCTCTCACAAGGTGTGTATGTGTGAGACAAGACCAAGGCTCTCACAAGGTGTGTGAGACAAGACCAAGGCTCTCACAAGGTGTGTGAGACAAGACCAAGGCTCTCACAAGGTGTGTGTTAGACAAGACCAAGGCTCTCACGAGGTGTGTGCGTGTGTGACAAGACCAAGGCTCTCACAAGGTGTGTGTGTGTGAGACAAGACCAAGGCTCTCACAAGATGTGTATGTGTGAGACAAGACCAAGGCTCTCACAAGGTGTGTGTGTGTGTGTGAGACAAGACCAAGGCTCTCACAAGGTGTATGTGTGTGTGAGACAAGACCAAGGCTCTCTCAAGGTGTGTGTGAGACAAGACCAAGGCTCTCACAAGGTGTGAGAGACAAGACCAAGGCTCTCACAAGGTGTGTGTGTGAGACAAGACCAAGACTCTCACAAGGTGTGTGTGTGTGTGTGAGACAAGACCAAGGCTCTCACAAGGTGTGTGTTTGAGACAAGACAAAGGCTCTCACAAGGTGTGTGAGACAAGACCAAGGCTCTCACAAGGTGTGTGAGACAAGCCCAAGACTCTCACAAGGTGTGTGTGTGTGAGACAAGACCAAGACTCTCACAAGGTGTGTGTGTGTGAGACAAGACCAAGGCTCTCACAAGGTGTGTGTGTGTGAGACAAGACCAAGGCTCTCACAAGGTGTGTGTGTGTGTGTGTGTGTGAGACAAGACCAAGACTCTCACAAGGTGTGTGTGTGTGTGTGTGAGATAAGACCAAGGCTCTCACAAGGTGTGTGTGTGTGAGATAAGACCAAGGCTCTCACAAGGTGTGTGACAAGACCAAGGCTCTCACAAGGTGTGTGAGACAAGACCAAGGCTCTCACAAGGTGTGTGTGTGTGTGTCTGTGTGTGTGAGACAAGACCAAGGCTCTCACAAGGTGTGTGTGTGTGTGTGTGTGTGTGTGTGTGTGTGTGTGTGTGTGTGTGTGTGTGTGTGTGTGTGTGTGTGTGTGTGTGTGACAACACCAAGGCTCTCACAAGGTATGTGTGACAAGACCAAGGATCTCACAAGGTGTGAGAGACAAGACCAAGGCTCTCACAAGGTTGTGTGTGTGTGTGTGTGTGTGTGTGTGTGTGTGTGTGTGTGTGTGTGTGTGTGTGTGTGAGACAAGACCAAGGCTCTCACAAGGTGTGTGTGTGTGAGGCAAGACCAAGGCTCTCACAATGTGTGTGTGTGTGTGTGTGTGAGACAAGACCAAGGCTCTCACAAGGTGTGTGTGTGAGACAAGACCAAGGCTCTCACAAGGTGTGTGTGTGAGACAAGACCAAGGCTCTCACAAGGTGTGTGTGTGTGTGTGTGTGTGTGTGTGTGAGAGAGAGAGACACAAGACCAAGGCTCTCACAATGTGTGTGTGTGTGAGAGAAGACCAGGTCTCTCACAAGGTGTGTGAGACAAGACCAGGTCTCTCACAAGGTGTGTGTGTGAGACAAGACCAAGGCTCTCACAAGGTGTGTGTGTGTGAGAGACAAGACCAAGGCTCTCACAAGGTGTGTGTGTGTGTGAGACGAGACCAAGGCTCTCACAAGGTGTGTGTGTTTGACAAGACCAAGGCTCTCACAAGGTGTGTGAGACAAGACCGAGGCTCTCACAAGGTGTGTGTGTCTGAGTGTGAGACAAGACCAAGGCTCTCACAATGTGTGTGTGTGTGTGACAAGACCAAGGCTCTCACAAGGTGTGTGAGACAAGACCAAGGCTCTCACAAGGTGTGTGTGTGTGAGACAAGACCATGGCTCTCACAAGGTGTGTGTGTGTGAGACAAGACCAAGGCTCTCACAAGGGGTGTGTGTGAGAGACAAGACCAAGGCTCTCACAAGGTGTGTGTGTGTGTGTGAGACAAGACCAAGGCTCTCACAAGGTGTGTGTGTGAGACAAGACCAAGGCTCTCACAAGGTGTGTGTGTGTGAGACAAGACCAAGGCTCTCACAAGGTGTGTGAGACATGACCAAGGCTCTCACAAGGTGTGTGTGAGACAAGACCAAGGCTCTCACAAGGTGTGTGTGTGTGAGACAAGACCAAGGCTCTCACAAGGTGTGTGTGTGTGTGTGAGATAAGACCAAGGCTCTCACAAGGTGTGTGTGTGTGTGAGATAAGTCCAAGGCTCTCACAAGGTGTGTGAGATAAGACCAAGGCTCTCACAAGGTGTGTATGTGAGACAAGACCAAGGCTCTCACAAGGTGTGTGTGTGAGACAAGACCAAGGCTCTCACAAGGTGTGTGTCTGTGTGTGTGAGACAAGACCAAGGCTCTTACAAGGTGTGTGAGACAAGACCAAGGCTCTCACAAGGTGTGTATGTGTGAGACAAGACCAAGGCTCTCACAAGGTGTGTGTGTGTGTGAGACAAGACCAAGGCTCTCACAAGCTGTGTATGTGTGAGACAAGACCAAGGCTCTCGCAAGGTGTGTGTGTGTGAGACAAGACCAAGGCTCTCACAAGGTGTGTATGTGTGAGACAAGACCAAGGCTCTCACAAGGTGTGTGTGTGTGAGAGACAAGACCAAGGCTCTCACAAGTGTGTGTGTGTGAGACAAGACCAAGGCTCTCACAAGGTGTGTGTGTGTGAGACAAGACCAAGGCTCTCACAAGGTGTGTGTGTGTGTGAGACAAGACAAAGGCTCTCACAAGGTGTGTGAGACAAGACCAAGGCTCTCACAAGGTGTGTGTGGGAGACAAGACCAAGGCTCTCACAAGATGTGTGTGTGAGACAAGACCAAGGCTCTCACAAGGTGTGTGTGTGAGACAAGACCAAGGCTCTCACAAGGTGTGTGAGACAAGACCAAGGCTCTCACACGGTGTGTGTGTGTGTGTGTGTGTGTGTGTGTGTGTGAGATAAGACCAAGGCTTTCACAAGGTGTGTGTGTGTGTGTGAGACAAGACCAAGGCTCTCACAAGGTGTGTGTGTGAGACAAGACCAAGGCTCTCACAAGGTGTGTATGTGTGAGACAAGACCAAGGCTCTCACAAGGTGTGTGTGTGTGTGAGACAAGACCAAGGCTCTCACAAGGTGTGTGTATGTGAGACAACACCAAGGCTCTCACAAGGTGTGTGTGTGAGACAAGACCAAGGCTCTCACAAGGTGTGTGTGTGTGAGACAAGACCAAGGCTCTCACAAGGTGTGTGTGTGTGTGAGACAAGACCAAGGCTCTCACAAGGTGTGTGTGTGTGAGACAACACCAAGGCTCTCACAAGGTGTGTGTGTGTGTGTGTGAGACAAGACCAAGGCTCTCACAAGGTGTGTGTGTGTGTGAGACAAGACCAAGGCTCTCACAAGGTGTGTGTGTGCGAGACAAGACCAAGGCTCTCACAAGGTGTGTGTGTGTGTGTGTGACAAGACCAAGGCTCTTACAAGGTGTGTGAGACAAGACCAAGGCTCTCACAAGGTGTGTGTGTGTGAGACAAGACCAAGGCTCTCACAAGATGTGTGAGACAAGACCAAGGCTCTCACAAGGTGTGTGAGACAAGACCAAGGCTCTCACAAGGTGTGTGAGACAAGACCAAGGCTCTCACAAGGTGTGTGTGTGAGACAAGACCAAGGCTCTCACAAGGTGTGTGTGTGAGACAAGACCAAGGCTCTCACAAGGTGTGTGTGTGAGACAAGACCAAGGCTCTCACAAGGTGTGTGTGAGAGACAAGACCAAGGCTCTCACAAGGTGTGTGTGTGAGACAAGACCAAGGCTCTCACAAGGTGTGTGTGTGAGACAAGACCAAGGCTCTCACAAGGTGTGTGTGTGAGACAAGACCAAGGCTCTCACAAGGTGTGTGTGTGAGACAAGACCAAGGCTCTCACAAGGTGTGTGTGAGACAAGACCAAGGCTCTCACAAGGTGTGTGTGAGACAAGACCAAGGCTCTCACAAGGTGTGTGAGACAAGACCAAGGCTCTCACAAGGTGTGTGAGACAAGACCAAGGCTCTCACAAGGTGTGTGAGACAAGACCAAGGCTCTCACAAGGTGTGTGTGTGAGACAAGACCAAGGCTCTCACAAGGTGTGTGTGTGAGACAAGACCAAGGCTCTCACAAGGTGTGTGAGACAAGACCAAGGCTCTCACAAGGTGTGTGTGTGTGTGAGACAAGACCAAGGCTCTCACAAGGTGTGTGAGACAAGACCAAGGCTCTCACAAGGTGTGTGAGACAAGACCAAGGCTCTCACAAGGTGTGTGTGTGTGTGAGATAAGACCAAGGCTCTCACAAGGTGTGTGTGTGTGTGTGAGACAAGACCAAGGCTCTCACAAGGTGTGTGTGTGAGACAAGACCAAGGCTTTCACAAGGTGTGTATGTAGTGAGACAAGACCAAGGCTCTCACAAGGTGTGTGTGTGTGTGAGACAAGACCAAGGCTCTCACAAGGTGTGTGTGTGTGTGAGACAAGACCAAGGCTCTCACAAGGTGTGTGAGACAAGACCAAGGCTCTCACAAGGTGTGTGAGACAAGACCAAGGCTCTCACAAGGTGTGTGTGTGTGTGAGATAAGACCAAGGCTCTCACAAGGTGTGTGTGTGTGTGTGTGAGACAAGACCAAGGCTCTCACAAGGTGTGTGTGTGAGACAAGACCAAGGCTTTCACAAGGTGTGTATGTGTGAGACAAGACCAAGGCTCTCGCAAGGTGTGTGTGTGTGTGAGACAAGACCAAGGCTCTCACAAGGTGTGTGTATGTGAGACAACACCAAGGCTCTCACAAGGTGTGTGTGTGTGTGTGAGACAAGACCAAGGCTCTCACAAGGTGTGTGTGTGTGAGACAAGACCAAGGCTCTCACAAGGTGTATGTATGTGAGACAACACCAAGGCTCTCACAAGGTGTGTGTGTGTGAGACAAGACCAAGGCTCTCACAAGGTGTGTGTGTGCGAGACAAGACCAAGGCTCTCACAAGGTGTGTGTGACAAGACCAAGGCTCTTACAAGGTGTGTGAGACAAGACCAAGGCTCTCACAAGGTGTGTGTGTGTGAGACAAGACCAAGGCTCTCACAAGGTGTGTGTGTGAGACAAGACCAAGGCTCTCACAAGGTGTGTGTGTGAGACAAGACCAAGGCTCTCACAAGGTGTGTGTGTGAGACAAGACCAAGGCTCTCACAAGGTGTGTGTGTGAGACAAGACCAAGGCTCTCACAAGGTGTGTGAGACAAGACCAAGGCTCTCACAAGGTGTGTGTGTGAGACAAGACCAAGGCTCTCACAAGGTGTGTGAGACATTGCCTGTTCAACATACAAATAATGAGAACATGTCTGTCTTCGGACTTCCAATACAATGTCTCCCTTCTGCTGACTGGTAGCGTGTCACAGGTGGAGACCCGAGGCCAGTTTGTTATTAATTGATGTTATGAACATTAGTGGTCGTGGCCTCGGCTGCCTTCACGTGAGTGGTTGTGGCCTCGGCTGCCTTCACGTGAGTGGTCGTGGCCTCGGCTGCCTTCACGTGAGTGGTCGTGGCCTCGGCTGCCTTCACGTGAGTGGTCGTGGCCTCGGCTGCCTTCACGTGAGTGGTCGTGGCCTCGGTGCCTTCACGTGAGTGGTCGTGGCCTCGGCTGCCTTCACGTGAGTGGTCGTGGCCTCGGCTGCCTTCACGTGAGTGGACGTGGCCTCGGCTGCCTTCACGTGAGTGGTCGTGGCCTCGGCTGCCTTCACGTGAGTGGACGTGGCCTCGGCTGCCTTCACGTGAGTGGTCGTGGCCTCGGCTGCTTTCACGTGAGTGGACGTGGCCTCGGCCGCCTTCACGTGAGTGGACGTGGCCTCGGCTGCCTTCACGTGAGTGGACGTGGCCTCGGCTGCCTTCACGTGAGTGGTCGTGGCCTCGGCTGCTTTCACGTGAGTGGACGTGGCCTCGGCTGCCTTCACGTGAGTGGACGTGGCCTCGGCTGCCTTCACGTGAGTGGACGTGGCCTCGGCTGCCTTCACGTGAGTGGTCGTGGCCTCGGCTGCTTTCACGTGAGTGGACGTGGCCTCGGCTTCCTTCACGTGAGTGGACGTGGCCTCGGCTGCCTTCACGTGAGTGGTCGTGGCCTCGGCTGCTTTCACGTGAGTGGACGTGGCCTCGGCTGCTTTCACGTGAGTGGACGTGGCCTCGGCTGCCTTCACGTGAGTGGACGTGTCCTCGGCTGCCTTCACGTGAGTGGACGTGGCCTCGGCTGCCTTCACGTGAGTGGACGTGGCCTCGGCTGCCTTCACGTGAGTGGACGTGGCCTCGGCTGCCTTCACGTGAGTGGACGTGGCCTCGGCTGCCTTCACGTGAGTGGACGTGTCCTCGGCTGCCTTCTCGTGAGTGGACGTAGCCTCGGCTGCCTTCACGTGAGTGGACGTGGCCTCGGCTGCCTTCTCGTGAGTGGACGTGGCCTCGGCTGCCTTCACGTGAGTGGACGTGTCCTCGGCTGCCTTCACGTGAGTGGACGTGTCCTCGGCTGCCTTCACGTGAGTGGTCGTAGCCTCGGCTGCCTTCAACGTGTTAATAAGATAAAGAATAATTAGATTCACGACTAGTTAAGGACATACTGTGAGGAGGAGGAGGAGGAAGGCTCAGAAGTTGATGTACCTCTTCCTGGACGAGGTGGGGATGCCCCAGGAAATGCTAGGAGCTTGAGAGTATAAACTGAGCAAGAGAAGGCGGTGTGGACTAGTCAGCATCCTGCAAGACGGTGACGTCACACCCAGAAGACGCCGACTGGCAGCCACTCGTCCCTTCACTTCTGAGCACGAGAAGGGGCTGACATCCTGTCTGTGCTCCCGTTCTTACCTGGGCTTGTTTCCACTTTGACACTTGTGAGAAGGCCTCGAACTAAGAATAGTTTAGGCCGAGACTCCCAGCATGAATGGGGTCCAGGAGCTGGCCTCGTATGTAGACGGATTCGCCGTGATGGTGAGGATGATGTGCTGAGGATGTGTCACATCGCGGCGACCGGGAACTTGACCCACTGAGCGGTCGAGTTTTGTAACAAGGAAGGCGTTTTATAACCCAGGATGATCTGCGACGTCTCTAACTTTGTCACCACACCCAAACTGCCTCCGACTGGAAGTATGTAAACAAATCCCAGAGAACTCGCAGTCAGTGCAGTGTTGTCAAGCAATTTATACAATTGGAAGGTTCGTTATATTGGAGGGTCTCCTTGACCCTATGGTGTGTGTCTGGGTTTGATAGATTTTTACTTCACGAAGATGTCATTTAAGGATTTACCTCCACACCAAGCTACCATGGATATTTCTTGTGGGAATTTCTTCCATGATGGATGATTTCCGTGTGGCCTCCTTAGCTATCCCCAGCAGTTAATGAGTTATCTCCGGAGCTGCCCTGCAATTCCTGGAAAATAGAGGGATGAGAGGATTAGCCCCTCCTTAGTTGACTGTTGTTCCCTGTCTTGTAGTAATGAACATCTGGTTCGTTGTGCAAACTTTCTATATGTATCTTGTAGGATTTTATTGGGTATCCACTGTGTCTGAAAAAATCCCCTAGACACTAAAGAATACCCTCTAGTCTCTCGCCATCACTGACTATATTTTCAGTCGGAGTCCCAGGGAGTAGGAAGGTGTCTCACAGCAGAGACGACATAATTTTTCTTAACTTTCCATCGAAAGTTACGGCTCTGTACAGCCTCCCCAAAAATCCATAAAGACAGGTTAGAACAGGCTCATGGCCAGACTGACCAGTGTTGCGGGGCTGCCAAGCACCAACAAAACCTGTTAACCTCATCTGTACCGAGCTACTCACACAGCTATTAAACCTTCTCCCGGAACGACTAAAGGATACTACTGACTTCCTTGAATGCTTGCGGAACTATAGCGACCTTTTGCCTCAAGAAATGTGTGTATTTTCGCTTGATGCACTATCCTTGTACCCAAGTATTCCACAACGAGAAGCAGCATGGCAAGTGGCGACATTTTTTGACATGGCCACAAGATCATGCACGAACTTCAGGAGGCAGGTGTCTGGAAGCCCCGACCATAGAGCTCCTACAAGAGGCAATACTACATATCATAAGAGACACCATCAGGACTTTCCACGGGAAGACCTACACACAAATTAAAGGGATGGTGACTGGGGCATCTAGCAGCGTAGCCAACGCGGAAATATTTGTACACACACAACATGTGAAGCGGCCAGACAAGAGGACAGACCAGCGGCGGATCTACCAGCGCTACATAGATGATAGTTTTGGGGTAATGATGGGAGGCGAACACGATCTCACAGCTTTCTTCTCCTGGACAAATGGAGTCCAACTTAAGCTCCGTTTCACCCTAGAAATTAGTGAAACAGCACTGAACGTTTTGGACACGTTTATTTCGACAAACCCAGGATGATTCAAACAAGAATCTTTTACAAACCAACGAACACTCACTCACATCTCCACTACTCGTCATGCCAGCCACTGTCATTAACAAGGTCCTGCCCTACTCCCTGGGAACCTCACTAAAACAAATAGCGATGGGGAGAGACTGGGGGGGGGGGGGTCCTCAAGCGTCTCTGGGATTTTTTCAGACACAGAGAATACTCTGGTAAAATCCTACAAGATGCAGTTATAAAGTTAGCACAAAGAACCAGATCTTCATTGTTACAGCACAGGGAACAACAGCCAACTAAGGAGAGGCTAATCCTCTCATCCCTCTATATTCCAAGAATGGCCGGGCAGCTCCGGAGTTAACTCCTTACCTCTGGGGATATCTAAGGAGGCCACACGGAAATCATCAAGCATGGAAGAAATTCCTACAAGAAATATCCATGGTGCCTGACAGCTGAGTGGACAGCACTTCGGATCCTTAGTCCTGAGGTTCCGGGTTCGATCCCAGGTGGAGGCAGAAACAAATGTGCAAAAAGTATCTTCACTCTGATGCCCCTGTTCACCTAGCAGTAAATAGGTACCTGGGAGTTAGACAGCTGCTTCCTGGGGGTGTGTAACAAAAAGGAGGCCTGATCGAGAACCGGGCCGCAGGGATACTAAGCCCTGGAATCATCTCAGGACAACCTCAAGATGGTAGCTTAGAAACGAGGTAAATCCTTAAACGACATCTTGGTAAAATCAAAATTTCCCTGTAAATCCCTGTTCGAACGTTGTACCAACGTCGTAGTTTCGGTGTGTGTTTGGCGGCATTAGCTCTAGAAATTCCTCCATAAATTTCTTTTGGGTTTTTGAATGGTTTGCTGCCGGTGAGAGCTGACTATAACTAGATATTTTATATCTTCCAGCAGGTCATTAGTGAATGACTCTCAACATCTAACAAGATGATGTCAATAGGCAGAAAACTTAAGCTGGTATACAATGTTGTCCTCCGTTCCTTATTTCTGTAGCATCACTCACTGATTTTCCCAAAATTAATGTGAATATTTCTTCTTGCAGGTGGAGACTGGACTCACATTCCACCGACTTCCGGACTGATCAAAAGAACGAGGATATGATCACTTGTATTAGGTACGATTGTTAAAATTATATATTTTTATGTAATGTAATAGTGTCTCACAAACTTTATGATGTGAAATTCAATAATGTATTGACTGTAGAAGACGCTTTTCGACATGTTGGTACTCCTTATTTTAATTATACTGACACACCCACACCGAAAGAGAGAGAGAGAGAGAGAGAGAGAGAGAGAGAGAGAGAGTATTCACCGGTTATAGGTTACATGACTTACTATTTACAATACTTATAAAAGAGCATCTGCTGGAAACATTATGTACCTCACCTATGTGCCTACTCACTGAGTAGGCGAGTCCTACAAAATAACGGCACCTAACTTAATCCTACAAAATACCTTAACATTCCTCCCCTTTGAATTAAACCGCCTACAGGTTAAGTCTATCAGGCGGTTGTATGACTCTTCCAGATTTTCCCAACTGGGACTCTTGGGCCCGTTACATCTGGAGAACCTTCTTCTGAGTTACTAACAGCAGAGTCCCTAGTATTATCTGTATCCACATTACCCCTGTTGAGCCTTGCTCTGCCTTCCTGTCTCCTGCAGGTGTTACCCCCTTCATTATTAGCTTCAGCATCCCTATTTGCCTCATCCACACCCAATGGGACCTCAAAATTCCCAGTGACCCTTTGCATGGGTCACCCATTACCCATTACAAAATTCCTTGCATATACTGCATCTTCCTCTTTAAACAAAACTTCTTCTCCCTGAGCCAACTAATTGGCCGAGCTAGTTACAGATTTTTCTTGATCTAGATCTGTCTTTACTGCTACCATGTGCACGTTGAAGAACCTATTAAACAGTAATTCAGAAGGAGATTTACCAGTGACAGAATGAACAGCTTTTCTTTGATAATGCAAAAATCTTCAAAGCCTTGTACTAATAGTGGCTTCTGTAAATCGCTGTAACTCTTCTTTTAAGGCTCTCACTGCTCTCTCAGCCAGACCATTTGAAGAAGGATTATAGAGGGCAGGTGTTACAGGTTTAATACCAATCTTTCTAAAAAAAATCCTCCATTTCCTCAGAAACAAAATAAGAAGCATTATCTGACACAACCATGTCTGTCAATCCAAAATTATAAAATGTTTTCCTGAGCAATTCACAAGTTACAGATGATGTCATGGAATTACACACATGAACATCCATAAATTTTGTGTATGAATCCACCACCACCAGGTAATATTTGTTATCCATAGGTCCAGCATAATCTATATGAAGTCTAGACCAGGGTTTCCCAGTGTATGGCCAGGAAAGTACTGGGGCCTGGGGTTTCTGATAATTCTTAAAGCAAATGTGTCAATTTTTAGTAACTTCAGCAATATCTTGGTCCATTTTTGGCCACCAAACCCAACTTCTAGCTTCTTCTTTCATAGCATTTATGCCATTGTGGCCTAAATGTTCCAAAATCTTACATCTAAGTTCCAGAGGAACCCCCCATTCTATTCCCATATAAGAGTATATCCTGGTGAATACTAAGGTCAGCCTTTACCGCAGCATACTCTGACAATAATAAATTATCATTCCAGCCATATTTGAGATTCTTCCTCAACAGATTTAATTTGGGATCCCTACCAGTTGCCGTCCTAATAGTCTGGAATGAAATATCCTCAAAAGACATAGTTTTCACCAGGTTAACATACTCCACTGGAATACTGGAATTAAACTCTTCTGTAACAGGCAATCTACTTAATGCTCAGCCACTACATTATCCTTGCCCGACTTTAATACCAAATCATACTCAAACCGTGAAAGTAGCAATGCCCATAGTTGAATTCTAGTATTATCATTAACAAGAATTTGTTTACCTCTACCAAATAATCTTAACAGGGGTTAGGATTTTTTTCTGTTCTAGCCTTCTGTTCTGTTCTAGAAGTCTGTTCTAGCAAGACATTTCCTACCCATCAGAAAATACCTCAGTTTTTTTTACAGCATATACCAAATCTAAGGCTTCTTTGTCTAATTGGTAATAATTCTTCTCTGCATGAGATAATTTCTTGCTAGCAAAACAGACTGCTTTTTCCTGGCATCTACTTCCTGTAATAATACTCATCCCACTCGTACTGGGCAAGCATCAATCTCCAGTTTTAAAGGAAGTTTACCAGTAAAATTAGTGAGCACTGGAGAATTTATCAATTCCTGCTTAATATTCCTGAAATCCTTCTCATTCGCTGCCCACCTAACTCTAGCCCCTTTTTTCAATAATTTATACAAGTCAGCTAATTTTGTTGAAAAGTTCTTCACGAACTTACAAAAAGTATGTCACCATGCCTTCAAAAGACTGTACTTCCCCACTGATGTTGGGGCTGGGGGGGGGGGGGCTATATAGTAAATACGTTTTTGTGAGGAGTAAAGCCCTTACCTGAAATATGGTACCCCAGGTATTCAATGACATTGGTCTTCATTGCTGTTTCACCCGCATTAATCTTCACATTGTGCTCTTGCAGAAGATTCAAAACCTTTTCTAATCTTGTATCATACTCTTCCTCATTCTCCCCGCATACAATAATGTCATCTAAAAAGCTAGCAACACCCTCAATGTTTACTAACAAATGGGACATGAATCACTGAAAAATTTCTGGAGACGAGGAGAGTCCAAAAGGGACTTTTACACTTAAATAACTCCTTATGAAAATTAATAACTAACAATTTCTGACACTCTGCATCTACAGGAGTTTGCAAGTAGGCATATTTCAGGTCAGTCTTAGAAAATTTTGTTCCCCTTGCAACCCAGGTACAACTCATCTATTTTTGGTAATGGGTATTTTTACAATGGATTAGGTTATTTAATTCTTTAAATATCTGCACAGATTATCATGGATTTTGCGGTCTGCCTTCAACACTGGTACAGTTGGGGATGCCCATTCACTATGTGGAATTGGCTCTAACATATACGATACGATAATTGGCATTATCGTATGCACTTAATGATTTTCCACATGTTTAACATTTAATTGTAACGTATCTGCCCACTCTCTAGACAGTGTTGACACTGCAGCACCAGTGTCCAATTTCAAGGGAACTAACTTCCCATCAATTACAAAAATTCACCACTTGTGACTTCACAGAACATACCTTCCTTTCCTTTCTCCGAATATTGTCTGCTTTCCTCACCTGCAGCTTCTTCAGACGGTTTACCTTCCTTTACTGTCTTGACCACAGTACCATTACCTCTTCTTCCTGCATTCCCTGGTCGTATCCTCTCCAAGACTTAGCTATTTGTTTTCAAGTTTTCTCTTCACACTTTTCTCAAGTGCCCTTTCTTGTCACAAAAGTTCCATATGTAGTCCTTAAACTTGAAGTAGCCACTACTGTATTTGTACTGTAACGTTTCTATTGTTACGTAAAGCATGGTGACAAATAAACACAGACACTAAGATACTATATATATATTTGCTCGAATATACAGAAGTACACAGGTGATACTTTGGTGTGAGTTGAGCGCACTGAGCGTCGGTACAGTATCTCGCAAGTGTCTGCTCTAGACCACACTTGAAAGTAGACTAGTTAATGTTTGTTATTCTGCTGCTTATATGCTCGGGCAACACCTCACCGTGTTGCCCGTGCAACGCCTCACCTCATTCATCTCCAAAGGTTGACAGGAATATTAACAATGCATTTGGAGCGAGTATATTATTGGGATAATCTACTCGCTACAGTACCAAGAGTGTGATCTGTAGAATTACTCAAAGCTACCCAAAGTCACCACAAGCTACTCAGAGCCAGCTAGTATTACATAAGTAATGAAGAAATATGGTATATTTACTATAAAGTTGGTGCTGAGTGCAGAACATGATCAAACCTATTCTTACTCTGAAATAATCTAATTTCATAACGAAATTAAAAGTAAATATGTTGCAGGTGACGCCATAGGAAGTCGCCGGTCCAAGCGACAATGTTGTTGATTGACTTATGCAAGATATATGGTTGCCTGGAGAGTGTTTGCTGGCGTATCAGCCTCCTGAACACAGTGATCCAGTCGTCGCACATCTCTGCTCAAATTGTCGCAAATTTAAGTGGTGATATAAACAAGAAGAATGCGTATTTATAATAATATCGGTGTATACTGGCAGCAGGTTTTCATTTATACATGTCTCACTGAATATGACTGCATATTCTGTATTGATTATTTTCTGTTTTAAGGCTTCTATCCCTCTGACTAGTGCTCTTGCATCCGGGTTTAATTGGAAGAGGAGTTCTCCAAAAGTCATGTTCGTTCGAGGTGAAGAAAAAAAGAAATAAATAACTGAAGAATGTATTACACTTATTATAAAATTTACACAACATTTTGAACCAACATGGTTCATTCTCAAGTGATGTTACAGTACAGGAAATTTATATTTATACTATTAGTGGATCAGGTGAATACAAGTGGATCGAACAATGGGGTCAGGTGTGAACAAATGGATTGAACAATGAGTAAACATTTCGCAGAGGCTCAAAGCAGTCATAGAACGACAACTGGAAACCATCTCAAGACCTTCAACGACTCATATCTTCACAGACGGATCAGTTGATCAAGAAAGAGGTTCTGCTGGGGCAGCAGTTTACACTACCAACCATGAAGCTTACTGGAGCATGAGTAGTGGGTGCTCAACATTGCAAACAGAATTATATGCCCTGAAGGAGGCATTCACTAATAAAGAGGTTCCTGTTTTTTTATTAGTACATCCAAGAATGGCAGACTGTTATTTTCACTATTTTCATTTGTAAATAGGAGGACTGACTCTAGATGGCTTTTTAGATCAATTAGTTCATCTGAGTCTTTTACTATGACGAATATGTCATCTACATAACGGCAGTATTCAATTGGTGTTTACCTACTACTGAAGACTGTCTTCGATAGTTCCCATGTAAAAATTAGCGAATAACACTCCTAAGGGGAGCCCATTGCTACTCCGTCTATTTGTAGATACATGTTACCTTGCGGACTGATGAAAGATGTCCTGTACCATGTCTATGGTGGTGTCGACTGGGACGTTGGCAAATAGGGATTCGGCATCCAGGGAAGCAATAATTTCATCGGGCTGTGTGGTTTTGATTAATTCTAGGAAATCTGCTGATTGTAGACTGTAATTGCCTGTAGTGTATGGAGGTAGGAGTTCGTTAAGCCTTTTTGCCAGGTGATAGGTTGGAGTTGGTATTTGGCTGATTATTGGGCGTAGTGGGTTACCTGTTACCTAGTAATAGTTTTGTTCACTTTGTGTTTAAGGTCTTCCACAGGTTCCTTGTGATTCGTTGAAATGTAGTGTCATCACTGAGGATGTCGCTGATTTTATTCATGTATTCTTGGGTAGTAATCATCACATATGCTGCTGTCTTGTCAGCTTCTCTTATTGTTACATCGTCCAGATTTTTTAGTTGTTTTGCTGCTTCGTTGATAATATAATAATATCCTGCATAAATAGCCATAAAACATTTAATCTTTATTAAAAAAACGTGACTTGAAGTTAAATAAACTTCATAGGACAATAGTTTTGTTATATAGATACTAACGTTATTCATTGGTATTTGTTCACTACTTAAACTACCCATGTCTTTTTCGCTCATAAAACACCAAACCCTACATGCTCTCTGATATATTGCTTAATTAATTAATTAATTAATTAACAGAGATTCACAAATAAAGATTATATTTGTATATGTTATCAGAGTGGTAGAGATAAAATAGTTTTTGTGAATCCATCACAGAGATGGATTCATCTTATTAGATAGGAAAGATATTTATATTTTGAACAAGGTTTTTGGCCAGCGCTCTCCCTATCAATGGGAACTACGACCTTTAGAAGATCAATGTTAACTTAAAAAACTTCTTGATACTGTAATAAATGAAGTTTTCTATGTCATCATAAAGACAGAAATATAAGCTGCATGTTAATACTTTTGTATAAATATATATTTATTTATTTATTTATATATATATATATGTATATATATATACAAGAAGGTACATTGGGTTTATGAAAATACATAACATTGGTGTCTTTACATTCTTGTAAAGCCACTAGCACGCATATCGTTTCAGGCAGGTCATTAATCTAACAGATAATTTTAAGTAGGTAATTTATAAGAAAATTTGACATTAGTAGGTACATTAAAATAAAATTTGAGGGTTATCAACAGGTACATTGTAGCATAATTTGAGGATTATTTAAAGGTATTTTGAAGTAAAATTTGCATTCAGAGTAACACCATGATATAAGAGGATAGCAATGATTACAAGGGTAAAGTAATGTACATGTTATGTAAAGGCTCATGTACATATATTGGCGGATTGGGTAGCACTAGATACAATGCGAGTTAAAAGCACTAAGTAGGAATATGAAGGTGAAATTAGGCACTTTTTTTTAATAAGGCAAAAGTTGGACAGCTTATCAATTCGTTAGTGAGTTCCATAGACTAGGTCCCTTTATTTGCATAGTGTTTTTACACAGATTAAGTTTGACTTCTGGGGATACCAAAGAGATATTTATTTCTGGTGTGGCGATTATGGGTTCTATTACATCTGTCCAGGAAGAGTTTCAGAACAGGGTTTGCATTTAAGAGCAGGGTTTTGAAAATCATTGATGTATATAAGAAATAGGAGAGGCACTAGGATGCTGCCCTGTGGCACTCCTATGGTTAATGGTAGAGTGGGAGAGGTTTTATCATTGATGGGGCTACATATTGGTGTCTGTCACTAAGATAGGATCATATATAGTTCAGGGCAAGGCCTCGGATTCCATAATGGTGGAGTTTAAGTAAGAGGTAGTTATGGTTAACAGAATCAAAGGCCTTTCTCAGGTCAATGAAGAGTCCAATCTGAAACTCATTTTTGTCAAGGGCTGAGAAGATTATATCAAGGAGACTAATAATTGCATCGTTGGAACTCTTTTTAGGGAGCGGTAGCCAGACTGACCGGGACTTAGTATGTTGAATTTTAGGTAGGTTTTTTAGTATGGTGAATTTTAGGTTTTAGGAGGTGGTGGTAGAGCTATTTGTAAATAATTTGTTCAAATATTTTTGATAATATACGTAGATTTGATATGGTCTGTAATTGCTTATGTCTGTCGGATGAACCTTTATGAACTGGCGTTACTCTTGTTTTTTTAAGGATATCAGGGAATGAATGACATACTAGAGATTTGCTGAACAGCAGAGCTTTGGGTGCACAAGGGCATGGGAGGTGCTCTTGTATACCATCTTGAGGTTATCTTGAGATGATTTCGGGGCTTTAGTGTCCCCGCGGCCCGGTCCTCGACCAGGCCTCCACCCCCAGGAAGCAGCCCGTGACAGCTGACTTAACTCCAAGGTACCTATTTACTGCTAGGTAACAGGGGCATTCAGGGTGAAAGAAACTTTTGCCCATTTGTTTCTGCCTCGTGCGGGAATCGAACCCGCGCCACACAATTACAAGTCCTGCGCGCTATCCACCAGGCTACGAGGCCCCCTCGCTATCCACCAGGCTACGAGGCCCCCTCGAGGCACCATAGATGGTATTTCACTAATGTTCCCAGCTTTGGTTTCCAGTAAGTGAATGATGGACACAATTCAGTGATTCAATGAGTCACCAGTCGGGCTGATTGGTGAAAGGAGAAAAGAATTTGGATAGCTGCCTGAAAGATATGTGGTAATATGTGTCTTGAGTCTTTGGAAATTTTCTGGCAAGGTTAGCACCAAGCACCTATTAAATTCTGTTCCCGCTTCAAGATCTGTTGCAGGTGTATAATCATCCTTGGAGAGTTTCATCTGGTTATGTGAATGTTGTTTAGCTCCTAGGATGATAGAGATGGCTCTCCATGTGCTTTTCATGTTGCCTTTTGTTTCTTGGAATCTACTCACAATAGGAAAGTTTTGCTTTTCTTATTATACTGGTAAGCATTGTTGAGTACCTCTTAACTACTTCCTTTGTAACTAGGCCATTCCTAAGATTTTTTCATATTCATGTTTCTTATTGATTGATTATGCCACTTGTGAGCCAGTGATTGTCTAATTTTTAGCCGGTTACTTGCTTGGTGAGGAGAGAAAAATTAGTGTTGTAAAGACTCAGAGTTTTGGAAAGGAAGAGGTTAATTAACTAATGAATTTATATCCTGTGTATTATTACATTCAGATTCCCAGTATATATTGTGAAGTGCATTTGTGAGATTGTCAATTGCTGCTTCACTGTGTAACCTGAAGGTAAGTTTCTTGTTCGCTGGTGGTGTTATGTCCATGTTTGCTATAAGGAAGGTAGAATAGTGGTCAGTTCTGTCAGTGATTATAACAGATGCAAGGGGAGCTACTACGTTAGTCCATAAGTGTTCCAAGGTAGTGGCAGATGTTTGAGTGACTCGGGTGGGCTTGGTGATTGTGGGGATTAGCATACAGGAGTTCATGCAGTTTAGGAAATAGTCGACTTGAAGGCTATTTTGTTGACACAGGTCAGTATTGAAGTCACCTTCTAGAATGATGTGATTTTAGTTGAGATTGTTGTTTACGATAAGATTCCTTGGGTTATCTGATAATGAAGCTTTGTTAGTATTGGCAAATCTATAGATAGCTCCTATAATCAAGGAGGATTTAAGGGAACTCCTTGAAGTGATCAAAGGTATATTCACAGTAATCATCTCTATCACTAATGATACTATTGCAAATGAAGGTATCTTGGTAATATATAGTTGTGCTACTTTCTTTTTAGTTAGGCCTACAGTTGTGAATGGCTTTGTAACCAACAAAGTTGTAAAGTTGGGTATGGTCTCTATTTAGCCAGGTTTCTTTTAAAATAAGGACCCATAGTTTAGTACTTACTGCTGTGAATAGTGCATTTATATCATCAAAAATGATTACCACGTGATCTGACATTTTGGTGAAAAACTGATAGGCAAATGTTATTCTGGAGTTTGTTTTTGCAAAGTTTGCTGTGTAATACCTGCAGTAGTGATGATCAATATACTGGCTATTGTAAATTTGTCACAGCAGATTTAGTTCAAGATCACTATCAGCTTGCATGTAGATGCAATTGAGTCAAAATACAATAAGGTAAGAAATTACCGAAAATTTCCCAATGCAATTTAGTCAAATACTATATCTGCTGTAAATATTAAATAACTATAGTAAAAAAAGAAAAATGAAGAACCACATTTAAATGAAACAAGTAAAAGTAAAATATAGCTCATTGTACTGTGACAGTAATAACAAATAATAATACAGTAAGTGACAAATGAAGAAATGAACAATGTAAAATGGTGGGATAAACAAGATAAAAACAAAATAAAATTTAAAACCTTTTGAATGGAAAGGCAGAGCTATAGTACACTTTGATTGTTAGATGAAACTGTAAGGTACACTCTGGTGTTGAGAAGGTTCTGTGGTAGAGGGACCACAGGGATAGTGTTCTGTGGTAGAGGGACCCCAGGGATAGTGTTCTGTGGTAGAGGGACTCCAGGGATAGTGTTCTGTGGTAGAGGAACCCCAGGGATAGTGTTCTGTGGTAGAGAGACTCCAGGGATAGTGTTCTGTGGTAGAGGAACCCCAGGGATAGTGTTCTGTGGTAGAGAGACTCCAGGGATAGTGTTCTGTGGTAGAGGAACCCCAGGGATAGTGTTCTGTGGTAGAGAGACTCCAGGGATAGTGTTCTGTGGTAGAGGAACCCCAGGGATAGTGTTCTGTGGTAGAGGGACCCCAGGGATAGTGTTCTGTGGTAGAGGAACCCCAGGGATAGTGTTCTGTGGTAGAGGGACCCCAGGGATAGTGTTCTGTGGTAGAGGAACCCCAGGGATAGTGTTCTGTGGTAGAGGGACTCCAGGGATAGTGTTCTGTGGTAGAGGGACCCCAGGGATAGTGTTCTGTGGTAGAGGGACTCCAGGGGTAGTGTTCTGTGGTAGAGGGACCCCAGGGATAGTGTTCTGTGGTAGAGGGACCCCAGGGATAGTGTTCTGTGGTAGAGGGACCCCAGGGATAGTGTTCTGTGGTAGAGGGACTCCAGGGATAGTGTTCTGTGGTAGAGGGACTCCAGGGATAGTGTTCTGTGGTAGAGGGACCCCAGGGATAGTGTTCTGTGGTAGAGGGACTCCTGGGATAGGGTTCTGTGGTAGAGGGACCCCAGGGATAGTGTTCTGTGGTAGAGTGACTCCTGGGATAGGGTTCTGTGGTAGAGGGACCCCAGGGATAGTGTTCTGTGGTAGAGGGGCCACAGGGATAGTGTTCTGTGGTGGAGGAACCCCAGGGATAGTGTTCTGTGGTAGAGGGACTCCAGGGATAGTGTTCTGTGGTAGAGGGACTCCAGGGATAGTGTTCTGTGGTAGAGGGACCCCAGGGATAGTGTTCTGTGGTAGAGGGACCCCAGGGATAGTGTTCTGTGGTAGAGGGACCCCAGGGATAGTGTTCTGTGGTAGAGGGGACTCCAGGGATAGTGTTCTGTGGTAGAGGGACTCCAGGGATAGGGTTCTGTGGTAGAGGGACTCCAGGGATAGTGTTCTGTGGTAGAGGGACCCCGGGGATAGTGTTCTGTGGTAGAGGGGACCCCAGGGATAGTGTTCTGTGGTAGAGGGACTCCGGAGATAGTGTTCTGTGGTAGAGGGGACCCCAGGGATAGTGTTCTGTGGTAGAGGGACTCCAGGGATAGTGTTCTGTGGTAGAGGGACTCCAGAGATAGGGTTCTGTGGTAGAGGGGAACCCAGGGATAGTGTTCTGTGGTAGAGGGACCCCAGGGATAGTGTTCTGAGGTAGGTAGAAGGACCCCAGGGATAGTGTTCTGTGGTAGAGGGACCCCAGGGATAGTGTTCTGAGGTAGGAAGAAGGACCCCAGGGATAGTGTTCTGTAGTAGAGGGACTCCAGGGATAGTGTTCTGTGGTAGAGGGACCCCAGGGATAGTGTTCTGTAGTAGAGGGACTCCAGGGATAGTGTTCTGTGGCAGAGGGGGACCCCAGGGATAGTGTTCTGTGGTAGAGGGACCCAGGGATAGTGTTCTGTGGTAGAGGGGACTCCAGGGATAGTGTTCTGTGGTAGAGGGGACCCCAGGGATAGGGTTCTGTGGTTGAGGGACTCCAGGGATAGTGTTCTGTGGTAGAGGGGGCCCCAGGGATAGTGTTCTGTGGTAGAGGGGACCCCAGGGATAGTGTTCTGTGGTAGAGGGACCCCGGGGATAGTGTTCTGTGGTAGAGGGGACTCCAGGGATAGTGTTCTGTGGTAGAGGGGACCCCAGGGATAGGGTTCTGTGGTAGAGGGACCCCAGGGATAGTGTTCTGTGGTAGAGGGACTCCAGGGATCGTGTTCTGTGGTAGAGGGACCCCAGGGATAGGGTTCTGTGGTAGAGGGGACTCCAGGGATAGTGTTCTGTGGTAGAGGGGACCCCAGGGATAGGGTTCTGTGGTAGAGGGACTCCAGGGATAGTGTTCTGTGGTAGAGGGGGCCCCAGGGATAGGGTTCTGTGGTAGAGGGGACCCCAGGGATAGGGTTCTGTGGTAGAGGGACCCCAGGGATAGTGTTCTGTGGTAGAGGGACCCCGGGGATAGTGTTCTGTGGTAGAGGGGACCCCAGGGATAGGGTTCTGTGGTAGAGGGACTCCAGGGATAGTGTTCTGTGGTAGAGGGGGCCCCAGGGATAGGGTTCTGTGGTAGAGGGACTCCAGGGATAGTGTTCTGTGGTAGAGGGGGCCCCAGGGATAGGGTTCTGTGGTAGAGGGGACTCCAGGGATAGTGTTCTGTGGTAGAGGGACTCCAGGGATAGTGTTCTGTGGTAGAGGGGGCCCCAGGGATAGGGTTCTGTGGTAGAGGGGACCCCAGGGATAGGGTTCTGTGGTAGAGGGACTCCAGGGATAGTGTTCTGTGGTAGAGGGGGCCCCAGGGATAGGGTTCTGTGGTAGAGGGGACCCCAGGGATAGGGTTCTGTGGTAGAGGGACCCCAGGGATACTGTTCTGTGGTAGAGGGACCCCGGGATAGTGTTCTGTGGTAGAGGGGACCCCAGGGATAGGGTTCTGTGGTAAAGGGACTCCAGGGATAGTGTTCTGTGGTAGAGGGGGCCCCAGGGATAGGGTTATGTGGTAGAGGGGACCCCAGGGATAGTGTTCTGTGGTAGAGGGACTCCAGGGATAGTGTTCTGTGGTAGAGGACTCCAGGGATAGTGTTCTGTGGTAGAGGGGACCCCAGGGATAGGGGTTCTGTGGTATAGGGGACCCCAGGGATAGGGTTCTGTAGTAGAGGGGACCCCAGGGATAGGGCTCTGTGGTAGAGGGACCCCAGGGATAGTGTTCTGTGGTAAAGGGACCCAGGGATAGTGTTCTGTGGTAGAGGGGACCCCAGGGATAGTGTTCTGTGGTAGAGGGGACCCCAGGGATAGTGTTCTGTGGTAGAGGGACCCCAGGGATAGTGTTCTGTGGTAGAGGGACCCCAGGGATAGTGTTCTGTGGTAGAGGGACCCAGGGATAGTGTTCTGTGGTAGAGGGGACCCCAGGGATAGTGTTCTGTGGTAGAGGGGACCCCAGGGATAGTGTTCTGTGGTAGAGGGACCCCAGGGATAGTGTTCTGTGGTAGAGGGACTCCAGGGATAGTGTTCTGTGGTAGAGGGGACCCCAGGGATAGGGTTCTGTGGTAGAGGGACTCCAGGGATAGTGTTCTGTGGTAGAGGGGGCCCCAGGGATAGGGTTCTGTGGTAGAGGGGACCCCAGGGATAGGGTTCTGTGGTAGAGGGGACCCCAGGGATAGGGGTTCTGTGGTATAGGGGACCCCAGGGATAGGGTTCTGTAGTAGAGGGGACCCCAGGGATAGGGTTCTGTGGTAGAGGGGACCCCAGGGATAGGGCTCTGTGGTAGAGGGACCCCAGGGATAGTGTTCTGTGGTAGAGGGGACCCCAGGGATAGGGTTCTGTGGTAGAGGGACTCCAGGGATAGTGTTCTGTGGTAGAGGGGACCTCAGGGATAGGGTTCTGTGGTAGAGGGGACCCCAGGGATAGGGTTCTGTGGTAGAGGGGACCCCAGGGATAGGGGTTCTGTGGTATAGGGGACCCCAGGGATAGGGTTCTGTAGTAGAGGGGACCCCAGGGATAGGGTTCTGTGGTAGAGGGGACCCCAGGGATAGGGCTCTGTGGTAGAGGGACCCCAGGGATAGTGTTCTGTGGTAGAGGGGACCCCAGGGATAGGGTTCTGTGGTAGAGGGGACCCCAGGGATAGGGCTCTGTGGTAGAGGGACCCCAGGGATAGGGTTCTGTGGTAGAGGGGACTCCAGGGATAGTGTTCACTTGGCATCTGGTTATTCAGTCAATAATCCACAGTCAGTGAGGAAAGATCTGAGGTGTGCCTCAGTGGTTATTTCATAGGTCTTCCCAGTGTCAGACTTCTTAGCTAGTGTTTTACCACCTCTTACAAAACAATGTTTAATTGATCCATTGGAATTTTTACGAACTTGATGTAGTTTAAATAAAAGATTTTGTCTGTTCCTATACAACTGAAGTGACAGTGAAGATATAAGCATTTTTATTGTTGATGGCTAGCTCAGGGAGTGTGAAGCCCTGCACAAATGTCAATAAATTTCGTAATTAAATTGCATATATACAAAGTAACCTTAAAGGTCTATAAGTCAGAATAAAGACAGATGTAGATGATAATGTGTCTACATTTCAAGGAACATATATCTTACATGAAAACCCAGACATGGTTAAATAAATACTACTCCACCATCACCAGTGTCCGGACACATGAACACTACCAAGGCAACAGTGTCCAGCCAGATGGTGAACACAGGCTGCACAATCCTAATAAATTACGTAACTCTCAGAGATGCATTGATAAACGTTAATATTTTATATTTATTAAAAATACAGATATAAACTTTGTTTTAAACATTTAATGTAACAATATTTCAAGTATTAGAACCAAGATATATTTAGCATTTAACGATTTCCTATAAAGTTGCAATGATACCTTAATTGCACTTTATCATCATCATATTCAGACAGAAATTAACTTAAATTTTTTGTCACTTTAATACACAAACGCCTCCGTGGTGTCGCCTTGTCGTAGTGAGGGGCTCACATAAATCTCCCTGGGACTGGTGAGGGTTGCCTTTGTCCCCTCTCCTCCCCTCTTTGGGTGTTGTACGTGCTAAAAGGCACCACGTAAGGGCCTTGTGAGTCATCGGGCCGCCCACTGGAGGGGTCGCCCGTGAGGGACTGCCTTAAGTGGATGGTTGGGTGTCCAGGCTGGGACAAAAGGGGGAATGGGGTCTTTGCACCAGTGAGGGAGACTGGAAGAAGCAGTAGGACTCCCCTGTTAAAAAGGTGGAAAATCGCTGGGGACGCCGCACCCTTCCTGCACTGCAGCCGGCATTCGGCCTCCCTGGCTGCCCTGGTAGGTGGTGTCCCTTGGTTCCAAGCCCCAGGCTTTTAAAGTGAATGCCGAATGGAAACCGACACGATCTTTCTTACCGAGACTCGTGGGGTGGACGACCTGGCCCCTGAGTCGGACTGTGATGGAAGACTTTGTAGCCCTTTGTAGCTGTAGAATTTTTCATGGATATGATACCAACATCAAATCATATATCAGACATCACCCTATCCCCACTGGATTTTGAAGAAGCCATAAACAGTATGCCTATGCACTCTGCACCAGGCCCGGATTCTTGGAACTCCATATTCATCAAGAACTGTAAAAAAACACTACGCAGGCCCTCCACATTTTGTGGAGACAAAGCCTAGATACTGGCGTTATTCCTGATATACTAAAAACAGCAGAGATAGCACCACTTCATAAAGGACGGAAATAAGGCAGAGGCAAAAAATTACAGACCGATAGCACTAACATCAGCACATCATAAAAGTTTTTGAGAGAGTGCTAAGAAGTAAGATCACAAAATACTTGGAATCACAGCATCTCCATAACCCCGGACAACATAGTTTCAGAACAGGGCGCTCTTGCCTGTCGCAATTGCGGGACCACTATGATATGGCATTAGATGCTATGGAAGACAAACAAAACGCTGATGTAATTTACACAGATTTCGCCAAAGCTTTTGATTAATGTGACCATGGTGTTATTGCACATAAAATGCGTTCAAAAGGAATTACCGGAAAAATAGGCAGATGGATCTACAATTTCCTGACCAACAGAACCCAATGTGTAATAGTCAACAAAATAAAATCCAGCCCATCAACCGTGAAGAGCTCAGTCACCCAGGGTACTGTGCTTGCTCCAGTACTTTTTCTCATCCTCATATCGGACATAGACAAGAACACAACCAATAGCACTGTAACATCCTTTGCAGATGACACTAGGATCTTCATGAGTTGGCAACATAGAGGACACGGCAAACCTCCAATCAGATGTAGATCAGGTCTTTCTATGGGCTACAGAAAATAATATGGTGTTTAACGAAGATAAGTTCCAGCTCATGCGCAATGGAAAAAATGAAAATATAAAAACGGAAACCACGTACAAAACTCAGGCAAATCATAACATAGAACGAGAAGGCAATGTAAAGGATCTGGGTGTACTCAAGTCGGAAGAACTTACCTTTAAAGAACACAATAAAGTAGCCGTCACAACTGCAAGAAAAATGACAGGTTGGATAACAAGAATTTTTCACACTAAAGATGCTATACCGATGATGATACTTTTCAAGACGCTAGTGCTCTCTAGAGTGGAGTACTGCTGTATAATGACAGCCCCTTTCAAAGCTGGAGAAATTGCTGACCTGGAAAGCGTGCAGAGATCCTTTACTGCTAGAATCCACTCAGTAAAACATCTAAACTATTGGGACCGATCGAGCCGAAAGAGCCTAAATCTGTACTCCCTTGAGCGCAGGCGGGAGAGATATATAATAATTTACACGTGGAAAATATTAGAGGGGCTGGTCCCAAACCTGCACACAGAAATAACATCACATGAGACCAGAAGACATGGCAGGATGTGCAGAATACCCCCGTTGAAAAGCAGAGGTGCAACAGGTACTCTGAGAGAGAACTCTATCAACATCAGAGGCCCGAGACTGTTCAACACGCTTCCACTACACATAAGGGGCATAACTGGCAAACCCCTCACAGTGTTCAAGAGAGAACTGGATAAGCACCTCCAAAGGATACTTGATCAACTAGGCTGTGTCTCATACTTCAGGCTGCGAGTTGCTACGTCCAACAGCCTGGTTGATCAGTCCGGCAACCAGGAGGCCTGGTCGACGACCGGGCCGCGGGGACGCTAAGCCCCGGAAGCACCTCAGGGTAACCTCAAAGTAAGCCCTCGCTACATTGGGCCCAGACCGAACTACTGCCCCCGCTCCCACCCCCTTCTTTGGTAGGGTTGAGTCCCAAGCCGTCACGGGTGACCTCGGCACGGCTCTGTCTCTCATTGTGACTACCGCACCTTTTAACCTCTCTCTCTGTGGGGGTTCTCAATGCCGTCCCCTCCACGGCCACACTTGATCTACATCATCTTGATTCAACTTTTCCTGACGATTTCTTCCTCCACAAACACCCTGTTGATTCGGTAGATGCCTCTGTTACTTTTAACCCCGCCCGTCTCGGTACACGTGTCGTCGCTGCTCCTTCTCAGGATGCAGCTACCTGCTTAGCCGCATTGTTCTGTTGCAACTGGTGTTAGAGACCTAAAAGACTGCCACGAGGATATTATTTGTCCTGAGATTTATTTGATTTGATGATTTATTGCCAAACAAAACTTTCTATATTTTGTTTGGCAATAAATCCTCAAATCAAATAAATCTCAGGATAAATAATACCCAAATTTGTAACAAAATAGGTGGCAAATTCCTTGGCATTCTCATTGACCACAAACTAAATTTCCAGGGATACATTCTTAATATATCAAAAAAAGATTAAAAAACTGTTGGCATTCTTTCTAAGATCAGATATTATGTACCTCGCCCTGCCCTGGTGACGTTCTATTACTCCATCGTCTTTCCTTATCTCAACTATGGTATTTGTGCTTGGGGTTCTACTACCCAAAATCATTTACGTCCTCTAATTACTCAACACAAAGCTGCTATTAGGACAATATCTCACTTTGGCCCCAGACATCACTCGGTACCCCTACTCAAATCTCTGAATATGTTAGATATTAAGTCACTACACATCCTCTCATGTGTATTATATATATATATATATATATATATATATATATATATATATATATATATATATATATATATATATATATATATATATATATATATATTTATATATATTTTTTTTTTTTACCTAGAAGGGGTACCACCTCTGGTGCAAGTGTAGGGACCCATAGCCTCGGAGAAGAAAATAAAGAGTACTCAGAGAAGACCTTGTGGATCCTCACTGAACACTTTGATATTTTCTTCTCCTACCACCCCTATTCTTTTGGTATGTGTGTATATTTATCTAACTTTATTTGAAAATGTCATTACACAAAAAAAGTTACAATATTGATTACATGCAGGGTACAAGGCTGCTTGTCACAAGTTGAACAGTTCCTCCAGCTCCTCAGATGGCGGGCAGGAAGCATGGATGCAGTGAGCATTTCCTCTCTGGATTGCCACACTAAGGCGCTGAAAAAGAAAACTGGCAGCTCTAGGGTCTCTAGTTGTTTCGATTAGCTTACACCCCAACTCCTTCAAAAAGCTAGCAGCACTTTTACCCCAGGCACCAAGTGTCTCTGAGGCAATGGGGACAAAATTGTAGTGGTGCTCAAGGTCTCTGTATTTACGTGACTTGGCCGCTTCCCAGTGATTGGCAGCTCCTCCTGCTTGTGTAGCACTGAAGTCAACATAGGTATTGGCTAAAGTTGAAACGCAAGTGTAGTCCCACACCAACTGTCTACCATTCTTCCAGGGGTTCACCGTGATTCTGTCTGGGCGACCGACAGGCTCATCAGAGTTGCGGGACATTAGGTAACGGGGCTCTCTCTCTCTGCTGGACAACCGGCTGTGGTAAGGCTTCTCTTAATAATGTCATTGACCTCGCCGTGTCTTACATGCCATCCTCCTGTCCGTATCTGTCGCCTCTGCATCCCCGCGAATACAGGAGTATTCGGTGTGGATTGGGGCAGCGAGGCAGAGAGCCACGGCAATTCGGAGGGCCTGCGGTGTGGGACGGGTGCCGATTGCTGATATTGGGGTTGCTAATAGGAAATCACCTGCATGGGGAGCTGCTACAGCTCTAAGTCGGGCAGTGTCATGTGGTGTTGTTGCAGCTTCTAGCAAAGTCGCAGCTTCTTGGTCGGCAATGGGGCGATCCCAGCTGGATTGCATATGGGCTTCAGAAGGCGGTGGTTGGGGTGCTGGGCCTGCGAGAGAGGCCCATTTGGTTATGCAGTCTGTGAAACTGGGATCATGTACCCCTGCCTGTTGAACTAGGTGCTCAGGTAGGATTTCCTTCACCAAGTTGTCAGACCCCACTGAAGAGGACAGGAACGCTGGTACAGCAATTTGTGTTGCTGTGCGCACGCCAAGGCCCCCGAGTCTGACAGGAAGGGAGGCCTGTTTCCACTGTAAGTCGCTGAGGGAAAGACTGAGGGCTTTTTCTAGTGTTGATTTCAGCAAGCTGTCGTACTCTTCTAATTTAATATTGTTGAAAGATGGCGAACATCTTAGAAAGTAGGTCAGCCTGGGGAGGGACAAGCATCTGGTGATGAGGTAAAGTGCATCATGAGCATCGATGTCTTCAATCCTCTCGTTCATCCTCTTCAGGTCAGTGATCTTCTTACCAAGGACCCTGTTGATGGCATTCCTTCCAAGAGGAGCACCTAGGAGTGTGCTGTCCTCAGGGTTGGTTGTATGAATGTCAGGCAAAACAACCATTATTTGCTCTATTATGTGCTGGTTGGTGGAGGTTATTTCGCACTTGGAAGGGTTCAGGGTGAGGCCTAGGCTTGCTCCGTGCTCCTGAATTATTCTTATGTCGTCCAAGAGTGAGGCTGGGGAGCCGGCTAGAGTACCATCATCCAAAAACCAAATGTTGAGCTCACTGGACAGGTTATCGGTGACTTCCTTGAAAACTAGGCAGAAAAGAAAGGGAGCAAGGGGGTCACCTTGTTGGACACCTTCTTGTGATTCAATTTCATGTTCCCCCCCCCCCCCAAAAAAAAAAAAACACACACAAAAATATATATATATATATATATATATATATATATATATATATATATATATATATATATATATATATATATATACACAGACAGAGTGTATCGTGATCCAGCCTGTACTCCTCTTGACATACCAGAAAATATTCTGAGGAAACTACTCCAAGCTTGTACTAAAGAGGCACCCTTCTTGAGCCCGGATGGGCACATGTATAAGCAAGTAGGTGGGGTCGCCATGGGTTCTCCCCTAGGTGTCCTGTTTGCAAACTTCTACATGGGTACCATCGAGCAAAAAGTCTTAGTCGACATGAACTTGAAACCGGCCATATACTGCAGGTATGTTGACGACATTTTTTACACAGGTACCTGATGTCAGACATCTGCAGGAGCTGAAGGAGGCATTTGAGCAGAGTTCCGTGCTACGTTTCACTTACGAGATGGAAAAGGATGGGAAGCTGCCCTTTCTAGATGTAACAGTCATGGAAAAGGGCGGAGGTTTCCACACTGCAGTCTACACTAAGGAAACAAACATAGGAATGTGCCTAAATGCCAACAGCGACTGCCCAGACAGGTACAAGAGGAGTGTTGTTAACGCATACGTCGACCGTGCTCTCAGCCACAGCTCAGAATGGAAGCAAGTCGACGAAGAACTCTGTAGGGTAAGGCAGGTCCTAGTCAATAACGGCTTCTCCAATGGTTTCGTCGAAGACATCATAAGAAGGAAAGTGAAAAGCCATGCAACCTCTGAAGAGACAACTAACACAACACCTATACCCCCTATCAGACTATTTTACAGGAACTTCTTTTCCACAGCTCATAAAACGGAGGAAAGGGTCCTGAAAGATATTGTTAATAGAAACGTTATCCCTACAGACAAAAATCAGAGGATACAACTGACGATTTACTATAAAACCAGAAAAACGGCCAGCCTACTCATGAGAAACTCTCCAGACACAAAACAGAACGCTTTAAAAGAGACTAACGTCGTCTATGCCTTCAAATGCCCACTTGGGGACTGTAAGCTCCAAAAAACCCAGTATATAGGCAAGACAACAACATCTCTTTCTAGGCGTTTAACGATGCATAAGCAACAGGGCTCCATTAAGAAACATATAATCTCTTCCCACAACCAAACCATCGCCAGAGAAATCCTAGTAAACAACACAGAAATCATCGATAGATACAGCGATAGCAGGCGGCTTGACGTTTGCGAGGCACTACACATCAGGAAGTCAACACCAGCAATCAACAGCCAATTATTGCACAACTATATTCTACCCACCTCAAGACTCCGCTCCAATATAGAAGCATCAAGAAATATGGACCAATAGGCTTTCTACAAACACTTCTATTCAATATCCATTGTTTCGTGTTCTGTCTTGTGTTGATGAAATTAATACCCTATTAATACCCTTGTTCTGTCTTGTGTTGATGAAATTAATACCCTATTAATACCACATTTTGTTCTGTCTTGTGTTAATGCCACATCACCCCTTCCACCTCACTCAAATGTAGATATAAAATCGGAGATACGTAAGTTCTATTCAGTTGTGTATTTGTGAACTAAAGTCTTTGAAAATGTAATAAGTTTTACGAAACGCGCCCGTGTCGCGTCAGACTAGAAATAAAAATGAATTTTGGAGAATTGATTTTTGATTTACCTCCAACAGTGAAGCGTAATGTACGAAAGATTGAGAAAATTCGTGTTAGAATTATTAATCTTACTTTTTCGGTCATATTTAATAATATATGTCTACAGGAAAGACTGCTACCAAAATATACTAATATATATATACATATATATATAAATATATATATATATATATATATATACATATATATATATATATGTCGTACCTAGTAGCCAGAACGCACTTCTATGACTACTATGCAAGGCCCGATTTGCCTAATAAGCCAAGTTTTCATGAATTAATTGTTTTTCGACTACCTAACCTACCTAACCTAACCTAACCTAACCTTTTCAGCTACCTAACCTAACCTAACCTATAAAGATAGGTTAGGTTAGGTTAGGTAGGGTTGGTTAGGTTCGGTCATATATCTACGTTAATTTTAACTCCAATAAAAAAATATTGACCTCATACATAACGAAATGGGTAGCTTTATCATTTCATAAGAAAAAAAATAAAGAAAATATATTAATTCATGAAAACTTGGCTTATTAGGCAAATTGGGCCTTGCATAGTAGGCATAGAAGTGAGTTCTGGCTACTAGGTACGACATATATATATATATATACATATATACATATATATATATATATATATATATATATATATATATATATATATATATACATATATATATATATATATATATATATATATATATATATATATATATATATATATATATATACACACACACACACATGAGAGGATGTGCAGTGACTTAATATCTAACATATTCAGAGATTTGAGTAAGGGTACCGAGTGATGTCTGGGGCCAGAGTTAGATATTGTCCTAATAGCAGCTTTGTGTGAGTAATTAGAGGACGTAAATGATTTTGGGTAGTAGAACCCCAAGCACAAATACCATAGGTGAGATAAGGATAGATGAGAGAGTAATAGTGTGTCACCAGGGCAGGGCGAGGTACATAATATCTGATCTTAGAAAGAATGCCAACAGTTTTTGAAACTTTTTTTGATGTTTAAAATGTGTCCCTGGAAATTCAGTTTGTGGTCAATGAGAACGCCAAGGAATTTGCCATCTACTTTGTTACAAATTTGGGTATTGTTAATCCTGAGATTTATTTGATTTGAGGATTTATTGCCAAACAAAATATAGAAAGTTTTGTCAATATTGAGGGTGAGTTTGTTGACAGTTAGCCAGTGATGGACTTTATTTAGCTCAGTATTCACTGTGACATTTAGAGCAAGAGGGTCAGGGCTGGAGTAATTGAAGGTCGTGTCGTCAGCAAATAGAATTGGTTTGAGATGTTGAGGCATTTGGAAGGTCATTAATGTAGATGAAAAAGAGGAGAGGGCCAAGTATGCTGCCCTGGGGAACACCAATGTTGATGGGTAGGGTGGGAGAAATTGAATTATGCACAGAAACATACTGGAGCCTGTCAGTAAGATAAGATTTGAGGTATTGCAGGGAGTGTCCTCTGACTCCATAATGATGTAATTTAAGAAGAAGGTTCTGGTGGTTTACAGTGTCAAAAGCCTTACGCAGGTCCACATATCCCAACAGGGAACTCATTTTTATCAAGAGCTGCATGTATCAAGTTAATCATACTAATAAGTGCATCGTTAGTGCTTTTTTTGGGTCTGAAGCCATATTGACAAGAGCTAAGTATATTGTGTTTTGCTAGATAAGAGTAAAGCTGCTTGTAGATAAGTTTTTCAAATATTTTAGACAAGTTTGGCAGAATTGATATCGGTCTGAAGTTGTTAACATCAGTGGGATCACCACATTTGTGGACAGGGGTTACTCTCGGTTTTTTTTAGAATATCTGGAAAGGTTTGGAGTTCAAGTGACTTGTCGAAGAGCAATGCAATGGCAGGAGCTAAAAATCTGGAGTTTTTTTTGTAAATAAGAGTTGGTATCTCCTCAAGGGCACTAGACTTGGTTTTAAGGGAAATGATTATGTCAGTAACATCAGTGGCATTAGTAGGCATCAGGTACAGAGACTGTGGATAGTTACCTGTAAGATAGTCCTGAATATTAGTACTGGAAGATGGAATATCATTTGCCAGGGATGACCCAATGGAAGAGAAGAACCTATTGAACTCAAAAGCAGTGTCAGAGGCTGAAAGCAGACCATCATTATTTGACAGGAGTATTGGTTTGTTATTTAAAATCTTATTTGATCCCAATATTTGGGAAATTGTGCTCCATGTTTTCTTAATGTTGCCCTTTGTGTGGGTAAATTTATTTTCGTAGTATTTAGTTTTGGCTCTCCTAATTATTTTAGATAGCAATGATGAGTAATTCTTTGAAAATTCTTTGAAGACGATTCCTAACCTATACTTCTTCTCAAGGTCATGTTTTTGTCAAACTATCATTCTCCCGTCAACCGTCCTGAGTCCCAGTGTTGGACCTTGTGCATCCTATTTTGTTCATTTCAATCATCTGGATGATATCAGACATTGACAAGGAAACAAACTACAGTAATATATCATTATTCAGATGACACTAAGGTTTCCATGCGGGTAGACAGTATATTGGACATGGCAAACCTCCAATCGGATGTAAATTGGGTCTTTCAATGGGACACAGATAATAATGTGATTAATGAAAATAAGTTCCAGCTCCTGCGCTATGGAAAAAAACGATAATGTAAAAACGGAAACCATATATAAAACGGAATCAAATTTTTCAAGCACTAGTGTCTTGAAATGTACTAGTGATGATACTTGTTAAGACACTAGTGTTCTCTAGGGTGGAATATTGTTGCATACTAACAGCCTCATTCAGAGCCGGAGAAACTGCTGACCTACCTTGTGTTTACCTTGTTATGATTTCTGAGCTTAGCGTCCCCACGGCCCGGTCTTCGACCAGGCCTCATGGTTGCTGGACTGGTCAACCAGGCTGTTGGATGCGGCTGCTCGCAGCCTGACGTATCAGTTATTTTTTGGAGGTGTTTATAAAGTTGAACACATGAACAGTGCGAGGGGTCGGCCAGTTATGCCTGTTATGTGTAGTGGAAACCTGTTGAACAGTTTCGAGACTCCGACGTTGGAGTTCTTTCTCAGAGTATCTATTTCACTTCTGCTTTTCAACGGAGGTGTTCTGCACATCCTGCCATGCCTTCTGGTCTCATGTGGTGTTATTGCTGTGTGCAGGTTTGGGACCAGCCCCTCTACTGTTTTCTATGTTTAAATGATTATGTACCTAGAGAGCGTGCAAAGATCTTTTATCACTAAAATCTACTCTACAAGGCATCTTAATTATTGATATTGACTCAAAGTTCTAAGTCTGTATTCTCTAGAGCGCAGGCGAGAGAGAGAGAGAGATAATAATCTACCTGTGGAAGATATTAGAGGGACTGGTTACAAATCTGATCACAGAGATTACATCACATGAAACCAATAGGCATGGCAGGATGTGCAAAATATCTCCATTAAAAAGCTGAGGTGCAATTGGTACTCTCAGAGAGAACCCCATCAACATCAAGGGTCCAAGACTTTCCAACACTCTCCTGCTACACATGAGGGGCATAACTCGCCGATCCCTCAATAGCGTTCAAGGGAGAACTTGACAAACACTTGAAAATAATACCTGATCAGCCAGGTTGTGATTCATATGTCAGGCTGTGAGGAGCCGCGTCCAACAGCCTGGTTGACCAGACGACCAGCCGGGAGACCTGGTCGAAGACCGGCCGCATGGTCGTTGATACCCGCATGCTACACAAGGTAGACAAGACTGGTGTTCTCCCATAAGCAAGGCAACGCCTCTTGCTTTCCTAATTTTTCTGTCCCGTCTCCAAATCGAGCAGCACTTGACCACCTTTAAAATATGACCACATTTAAAATATCTTCGAGTTTCTCCTGCATGAGTGCGACCATGTTTGGCGTCTGCAACTGTATTATATCGTTTAGCTCTGGTATTGTTTTTATCTCACTCCATCTATGTTAGTGCGGGTGCGGGTTTTCAGCAACATGTTACCTTATCTTGAAGTTATCTTGAGATGATTTCGGGGCTTTTTTAGTGTCCCCGCGGCCCGGTCCTCGACCAGGCCTCCACCCCCAGGAAGCAGCCCGTGACAGCTGACTAACACCCAGGTACCTATTTACTGCTAGGTAACAGGGGCATTCAGGGTAAAAGAAACTTTGCCCATTTGTTTCTGCCTCGTGCGGGAATTGAACCCGCGCCACAGAATTACGAGTCCTGCGCGCTATCCACCAGGCTACGAGGCCCTACCTTCCCCCTTGTTCTTACTTCACCTTTCTCTAGTGATATTGATGATTAGTCTTTGTGTACCATTTCACCAGCTTGTCCACCCTTATCACCCTGTAGAAACAAGAATTATTTCCACTTTGTTCCTTCTCTCATGTAGTGGTTTTGCCTCTGAGGTTGTTGCAGCATCTCTGTGTTGCTTTAAAAGATTTCATCGTAATCACCATAATTTCCCTTCATCATTTTGTAATTTCCTAACATTCCTTAGTACTTTATTACCATCAGTTTACCTCCATTTAGAGTGATCCTTAAGGGTCGGTCTTTTCCCTTTCGCTCCTGCCAATTATCTTGTCGTCAGGGACATTATCTTTGGTTGTAAGACCTTCCACTTGCCCAACAATGTTATCTCCTACTGTGTGTTTACTGTGAAGGGAAAGTCCAAGAATGCAGACCCAAAGCTCACTGGGGAAGACTTGTTGAGGAAGAAGGAGAATTTGTAGTCATGCATTTTTATTACATAAGATTCCAAAATACTACATTGGTATTAATTTATGCCCGAAACGCTTTGCGTAATAGTGGCTTTAGGCATTGTATGTACTAGCTCTACCTATAAGTCAACCAATCTTTGTAAAAATTTATTGTATGTATGTACCTTACCTAAATAAACATTTTATTTTTATTTTATTTCATGAGATATTCTAAGCAATTTGAGCAGATATTTAAATAAAACCTTTAAATACAAATTGTTTTACTCTTATCATTATGGATGAGTAAAAATGTACACATGTACAAAAATTTGATTTGTTTGATATATACTGTACATAAAACTTAATATTATTTTTAAATTTAACTTAGAATAGAATAATAGAATAACGTCTAAAAATGGCAAACAATTGTTTTGTTAAGTTTCCACTGTGAAGGAAGAAATTGGGTAACATTCTTTAACTTGAATGAAATTATGTTAAAAACATAAATTAAAGGGGTATTACAGGCACATCATTATTTCAGACATTTTTAAAACTAGATGTTTCAAAATAATAATTGCTTACCTAGCAATACCATATATGTGCTTTGGAATGCAGAACACCTAAGAATGGCTTTGTCTCCAGTAAGCCAAATCTCGAATTCTTCTCTTCAATTATCATTGGCCGCGGCCAGTACTGGCATATTACATCTTGACCGATGTTTTGTGCACAGTTGAAAGCCCTCACCACGAGTCATGTTGCACATCTTAAGAATGACACCATGCCGGCATGATGCAAGGCTTATGCTGGTCTCCTCCAGGGATTTATGTATATATATGGCGGGTTTCGAGCCGCTTTCCACAAAGACACGCCACAATTTTGGTTGCTCTACATGTAAAATAAAAATTATTAACAAAAGATTATGAAAATATCTTAACCTGATTGGTTATATTGAGTGATATAGACCAATAGAAATGTAGCATCTTATTCAATATGGCTTCGGACCCCGAAGAGCACAATTGATGCTCTAATAAGTATGATTAACCTGATTCATGCAGCTCTTGACTAAGGTTGAGTTCCCTGATGTGTTTACCTGTTGTAGTTAAGTGTTACAAGTGACTTTTAACACCTAACTACAATAACATTCGTACACATACACTCACTCCACACATTCTCTTGTGCTACTTACATGTCTAAAACCCTAGTTCATAAATGTTAATCCTGGTCTGAAACTCTTCCTTGACAGATGTAAAAGAACCCAAATCTATATAAATACAAATGGAAATGTTCGTTTGTGCATAACCGCTAATCTCCGAAAGTTCTCCAACGATTGCTTTGAAATTTTACAAACAGATGTTAGGAAATTGCTGTGAATTATGTAGGATTAGAGTAATGTTGCAGTGACCAGTGCAGTGTAGGTACAGATGTGTGAGGACGGCCTCTTCTCTCCTGTTAGTGTGGTATGAGGGCGTCCAGTAGATAACACTTATTCACATTGAATTCCATTTGTCACTTGACGCTCCAAGTACTTGTTTTAGCTAGATCGTTTTGAAGGGCATTACACGTCTGCGTCTCCTATCTTCCCCAGTATCGTAGCATCATCAGCAAACATGTTCATATAATTCTGTATTCCTTCTGGCAGATGGTTTATGTAGACGATGAACATTACTGGTGCAAGAACTGAACCCTGTGGTACTCCGCCAGTAACGCTCCTCTTGTCAGATACATTGTCTCATCTCTCTGTCAGTAAAAAAAAAAAATCATCCATGTCAGAAGTCTCCCTTCACTCCTCCAACATGTTTCAGTTTCTAGAACAGCCTCTTGTGAGGGACTGAGTCAAAAGCCTTTTTAGGTCCAGATAGACACAGCCGACCCAACCACCTCTTTCCTGTAGTATCTTTATGACTCTATCATAAAAACTAAGTAGATTTGTTACGCAGGCTCTTCCTGTTTGAAAACCAGTCAAACCAAAACCAGACTGCCCCATGGGGGACAGTCCTGTCATCAAGGACGTGGTTCCCTGATCGCTTGTATCCTGTTTAGGAGATCCGTTGTGTCCTTTAGTGTGTCTGGCAGCTGTTGGTGGAGTGGGCTTAACAGGGCTGTGCAGATCCTCATCACGGCCCCTACGAACTGTCTTCTCATGTCTACTGTTTCATTTCTGACTTTATTTAGGTAACTGAAAATTAATTTAGTTTTACGTATTTTGCTCAAGTTCTTAGCGGTGTGCTCTAAGTTAGAACTATATGGGATGACCAAGTTGTTGTTAGTAGCGATCTCCTGCTGCCTAGTGGTGTCAGTCTGGTCTGCCTAGTGGTGTCAGTCTGGTCTGCCTAGTGGTGTCAGTCTGGTCTGCCTAGTGGTGTCAGTCTGGTCTGCCTAGTGGTGTCAGTCTGGTCTGCCTAGTGGTGTCAGTCTGGTCTGCCTGGTGGTGTCAGTCTGGTCTGCCTAGTGGTGTCAGTCTGGTCTGCCTAGTGGTGTCAGTCTGGTCTGCCTAGTGGTGTCAGTCTGGTCTGCCTAGTGGTGTCAGTCTGGTAGTAATATGCTATGGCAAGTTTTAAAGCTTCGCCCAGGAACCATCCATCCTACTCTATTAGCTGACTGTTTATTTTATTGGTTTCATTGTGTAACCACTGAGGACTACAGACTCTCAATGCTGTTAAGAAAAGATCTGAAGCAACACTACTTTTGACTTTCTTGGCGTGATCGCTGAAGTAATGGAGGTAGTTACCTGTATGTGTGTCTTTCCTGTACATGGTGAAGCTCAATGAAGTGTTATTCCTTATTACTAAGAAGTTTAGAAAGGGTAATTTATCATCTGACTCCCATTTAACTTTAGTCGCCAGAATCAAATTTAAAGCGTTCAGCCTCTCAACGCTGAGGGCCCTTCTCTATGTAAATATGACATCAACATAGCTGTAACAAATCATGTCATGAGGTTTGATCTGAGAAAGGACACATGTCTGGAAGTATTCCATATACAGGTTAGATAACACTGGAGATAAGGGACTGCCAAAACTGCACCCATATTGTTGACAGTA
Source organism: Procambarus clarkii (assembly GCF_040958095.1). Lineage (NCBI taxonomy): Eukaryota > Metazoa > Arthropoda > Malacostraca > Decapoda > Cambaridae > Procambarus > Procambarus clarkii. The sequence continues at coordinate 99,151 of NW_027189499.1, forward strand.
TAAACTATTTTGAAACGAGAATACGTTAATAGATACAGCAAGCCGTTAATAAGTCTTCAGAGTGCTTAATATAATATGCGAGTCAGAGAAGACACCCATGAAGGGAACAATGTACTACTCAGCCATTTCACTAACTTACAGGAAAGAGAACCTCTTTCCTGGGGGCAAACCTTTACGCTCCATCTCTACATGACTTATGGGCCGTAAAGGACTGTCAGCCTTATGGGTTTTGGGTAGACCATAGATGTATGGTAAACTTGGGTTACTGACCTTAAACCTTTCTAGGAGCTGATTTATGTCTTTGTTCTTCCCAATGTTTCAGATTATTTTTATTGAACTCTGAAGCAGCCGATACGAGCGGATCTTGAGTCAGTTTATCCTAAGTATGTGTCTGAGAGTAATACAGCTGCTTGTCCCCAGTAATATGTTCTGTTGAGAATTACTATTTTATCCCCTTTATCGGGATTGGCAATTATAATTTTATCATTCTTTTTGAGATTCATCAGTGCTAATTGGTATCGTTTAGCAACACCCACATTATTAGTCAAGTAAAGCACCCATATTATTAGCCAAGTAAAGCACCCACATTATTAGCCAAGTAAAGCACCCACATTATTAGCCAAGTAAAGCACCCATATTATTAGCCAAGTAAAGCACCCATATTATTAGCCAAGTAAAGCACCCATATTATTAGCCAAGTAAAGCACCCACATTATTAGTCAAGTAAAGCACCCATATTATTAGCCAAGTAAAGCACCCATATTATTAGCCAAGTAAAGCACCCACATTATTAGTCAAGTAAAGCACCCACATTATTAGCCAAGTAAAGCACCCACATTATTAGCCAAGTAAAGCACCCATATTATTAGCCAAGTAAAGCACCCACATTATTAGCCAAGTAAAGCACCCACATTATTAGCCAAGTAAAGCACCCACAACATTATTAGCCAAGTAAAGCACCCATATTATTAGCCAAGTAAAGCACCCACATTATTAGCCAAGTAAAGCACCCACATTATTAGCCAAGTAAAGCACCCACAACATTATTAGCCAAGTAAAGCACCCATATTATTAGCCAAGTAAAGCACCCACATTATTAGCCAAGTAAAGCACCCACAACATTATTAGCCAAGTAAAGCACCCACATTATTAGCCAAGTAAAGCACCCACAACATTATTAGCAACGATTGCTAGTAACATCATACCTTTAAGACAATGGAGATCCTGATCATAATTATTGTGACTCATAAACTGTCAAAGTGAATGATGTAATCCAACGTGTTATTCATCTTATTCTTCATGTCAAAATTAAGACCAAATCATAGTAATTCAGTTTGGTGTTTAGTCAACACTGTGTCAGATTCACAACATTCTCTTTAAGTAAGAATTTTGACCAAATATTATTTCTTAATAGTATTTGGATAGACTCAATAGATTCCTTAACTATTGTTATGGACTCTATTGAGTTTGTTATTAACTTTTTCTTTGTTCCTTTCCTATTCAGTTAGCACCATTTTGTGCAAAAAAAAAACTTAATTGTTGAAAAGTTGCAGTGTCAAGAAAATTTATTTTTAAATTGAAATTGCTTGATGTAGTTTGAAGTATTATTAATCGCTCTCAGTAGAGTAGATTTTAATCTTGTCTTCGAGAAATGATCTGATATACTCGGGCAAACTCTTAACTAAAACATTACCACACTTATGGACACCAAAAGTGGAAAGACACACCTGTTCTTGTAGACACTGTGAAGGACACACCTGTTCTTGTAGACACTGTGAAGGACACACCTGTTCTTGTAGACACTGTGAAGGGCACACCTGTTCTTGTAGACACTGTGAAGGACACACCTGTTCTTGTAGACACTGTGAAGGGCACACCTGTTCTTGTAGACACCGTGAAGGACACACCTGTTCTTGTAGACACTGTGAAGGGCACACCTGTTCTTGTAGACACTGTGAAGGGCACACCTGTTCTTGTAGACACTGTGAAGGACACACCTGTTCTTGTAGACACTGTGAAGGACACACCTGTTATTGTAGACACTGTGAAGGGCACACCTGTTCTTGTAGACACTGTGAAGGGCACACCTGTTCTTGTAGACACTGTGAAGGACACACCTGTTCTTGTAGACACTGTGAAGGACACACCTGTTCTTGTAGACACAGAAGGACACACCTGTTCTTGTAGACACTGTGAAGGGCACACCTGTTCTTGTAGACACTGTGAAGGACACACCTGTTCTTGTAGACACTGTGAAGGACACACCTGTTCTTGTAGACACTGTGAAGGGCACACCTGTTCTTGTAGACACAGAAGGACACACCTGTTCTTGTAGACACTGTGAAGGACACACCTGTTCTTGTAGACACTGTGAAGGACACACCTGTTCTTGTAGACACTGTGAAGGACACACCTGTTCTTGTAGACACTGTGAAGGACACACCTGTTCTTGTAGACACAGAAGGACACACCTGTTCTTGTAGACACTGTGAAGGGCACACCTGTTCTTGTAGACACAGAAGGACACACCTGTTCTTGTAGACACTGTGAAGGACACACCTGTTCTTGTAGACACCGTGAGAGAATATCACACCTTTTTTTCTCTTGGTATTCAGGGCAGATTGTAAGCGTCGGAATCCATTTTTAACACCATCAACCAAGTTGAAGTAGTAGTTGTTGGAGGGAGAGTCATCATGAGTGTTGGAGGGAGAGTCATCATGGGTGTTGGAGGGAGATTCATCATGGGTGTTGGAGGGAGATTCATCATGGGTGTTGGAGGGAGAGTCATCATGGGTGTTGGAGGGAGAGTCATCATGGGTGTTGGAGGGAGATTCATCATGGGTGTTGGAGGGAGATTCATCATGAGTGTTGGAGGGAGATTCATCATGAGTGTTGGAGGGAGATTCATCATGGGTGTTGGAGGGAGATTCATCATGGGTGTTGGAGGGAGGTTCATCATGGGTGTTGGAGGGAGATTCATCATGGGTGTTGGAGCGAGATTCATCATGGGTGTTGGAGGGAGATTCATCATGGGTGTTGGAGCGAGATTCATCATGGGTGTTGGAGGGAGATTCATCATGGGTGTTGGAGGGAGATTCATCATGGGTGTTGGAGCGAGATTCATCATGGGTGTTGGAGGGAGATTCATCATGGGTGTTGGAGGGAGATTCATCATGGGTGTCGGAGGGAGATTCATCATGGGTGTTGGAGCGAGATTCATCATGGGTGTTGGAGGGAGATTCATCATGGGTGTTGGAGCGAGATTCATCATAGGTGTTGGAGGGAGATTCATCATGGGTGTTGGAGGGAGATTCATCATGGGTGTTGGAGGGAGATTCATCATGGGTGTTGGAGGGAGATTCATCATGGGTGTTGGAGGGAGATTCATCATGGGTGTTGGAGCGAGATTCATCATGGGTGTTGGAGGGAGATTCATCATGGGTGTTGGAGGGAGATTCATCATGGGTGTCGGAGGGAGATTCATCATGGGTGTTGGAGCGAGATTCATCATGGGTGTTGGAGGGAGATTCATCATGGGTGTTGGAGGGAGATTCATCATGGGTGTTGGAGGGAGATTCATCATGGGTGTTGGAGGGAGATTCATCATGGGTGTTGGAGGGAGATTCATCATGGGTGTTGGAGGGAGATTCATCATGGGTGTTGGAGGGAGATTCATCATGGGTGTTGGAGGGAGATTCATCATGGGTGTTGGAGGGAGATTCATCATGGGTGTTGGAGGGAGATTCATCATGGGTGTTGGAGGGAGATTCATCATGGGTGTTGGAGGGAGATTCATCATGGGTGTTGGAGGGAGATTCATCATGGGTGTTGGAGCGAGATTCATCATGGGTGTTGGAGGGAGATTCATCATGGGTGTTGGAGGGAGATTCATCATGGGTGTTGGAGGGAGATTCATCATGGGTGTTGGAGGGAGATTCATCATGGGTGTTGGAGGGAGATTCATCATGGGTGTTGGAGGGAGATTCATCATGGGTGTTGGAGGGAGATTCATCATGGGTGTTGGAGGGAGATTCATCATGGGTGTTGGAGGGAGATTCATCATGGGTGTTGGAGGGAGATTCATCATGGGTGTTGGAGGGAGATTCATCATGGGTGTCGGAGGGAGATTCATCATGGGTGTTGGAGGGAGATTCATCATGGGTGTTGGAGGGAGATTCATCATGGGTGTTGGAGCGAGATTCATCATGGGTGTTGGAGGGAGATTCATCATGGGTGTTGGAGGGAGATTCATCATGGGTGTTGGAGGGAGATTCATCATGGGTGTTGGAGGGAGAGTCATCATGGGTGTTGGAGGGAGATTCATCATGGGTGTTGGAGGGAGAGTCATCATGGGTGTTGGAGGGAGATTCATCATGGGTGTTGGAGGGAGAGTCATCATGGGTGTTGGAGGGAGATTCATCATGGGTGTAGAGGAGAATGAAGTCCAGCGGTGCACTAATCAGTGAAAATAATAACCCACTATTTTGAAAACATGAGGAAATTGTTGACCAGACCACACACTAGAAGGTGAAGGGACGACGACGTTTCGGTCCGTCCTGGACCATTCTCAATCGACTTGAGAATGGTCCAGGATGGACCGACACGTCGTCGTCCCTTCACCTTCTAGTGTGTGGTCTGCCCAACATACTTTAGCCACGTTATTGTGACTCATCGCCTGCACATGAGGAAATGTTGTTTGTATCTTTCGATCCCAAACTGGGATCCTCTTCAGCAGTGAGCGAGAATAACGACTGTAGCTGCTTTTATGACGTCAGGTCAGGTATCCTTAGGAGGACACCTTGGGATGACTTCAGAGCTCAACGTGCCCGTGGCCAGGGAGAACAGGGAGAGGTGTATACATTGGCTATACACCTCCTTGTTATTAACAAGGCTCTCACAATGTGTGTGTGTGTGTGTGTGTGTGTGTGTGTGTGTGTGTGTGTGTGTGTGTGTGTGACAAGACCAAGGCTCTCACAAGGTGTGTGTGTGTGTGTGTGTGTGAGACAAGACCAAGGCTCTCACAAGGTGTGTGTGTGTGTGAGACAAGACCAAGGCTCTCACAAGGTGTGTGTGTGTGTGTGTGTGAGACAAGACCAAGGCTCTCACAAGGTGTGTGTGTGTGTGTGTGTGTGTGAGACAAGACCAAGGCTCTCACAAGGTGTGTGTGTGTGTGTGTGTGAGACAAGACCAAGGCTCTCACAAGGTGTGTGTGTGTGTGTGTGTGAGACAAGACCAAGGCTCTCACAAGGTGTGTGTGTGTGTGTGTGTGAGACAAGACCAAGGCTCTCACAAGGTGTGTGTGTGTGTGTGAGACAAGACCAAGGCTCTCACAAGGTGTGTGTGTGTGTGTGAGACAAGACCAAGGCTCTCACAAGGTGTGTGTGTGTGTGTGTGTGAGACAAGACCAAGGCTCTCACAAGGTGTGTGTGTGTGTGTGTGTGTGTGTGTGTGTGTGTGTGTGTGTGTGTGTGTGTGTGTGTGTGTGACAAGACCAAGGCTCTCGCAAGGTGTGTGTGTGTGTGTGTGACAAGACCAAGGCTCTCACAAGGTGTGTGTGTGTGTGTGAGACAAGACCAAGGCTCTCACAAGGTGTGTGAGACATTGCCTGTTCAACAAACAATTAATGAGAACATGTCTGTCTTCGGACTTCCAATACAATGTCTCCCTTCTGCTGACTGGTAGCGTGTCAGAGGTGGAGACCCGAGGCCAGTTTGTTATTAATTGGTGTTATGAACATGAGTGGTCGTGGCCTCGGCTGCCTTCACGTGAGTGGTCGTGGCCTCGGCTGCCTTCACGTGAGTGGACGTGGCCTCGGCTGCCTTCACGTGAGTGGACGTGGCCTCGGCTGCCTTCACGTGAGTGGTCGTGGCCTCGGCTGCCTTCACGTGAGTGGTCGTGGCCTCGGCTGCCTTCACGTGAGTGGTCGTGGCCTCGGCTTCCTTCACGTGAGTGGACGTGGCCTCGGCTGCCTTCACGTGTTAATAAGATAAAGACTAATTAGATTCACGACTAGTTAAGGACATACTGTGAGGAGGAGGAGGAAGGCTCAGAAGTTGATGTACCTCTTCCTGGACGAGGTGGGGATGCCCCAGGAAATGCTAGGAGCTTGCGAGTATAAACTGAGCAAGAGAAGGCGGTGTGGACTAGTCAGCATCCCGCAAGACGGTGACGTCACACCCAGAAGACGCCGACTGGCAGCCACTCGTCCCTTCACTTCTGAGCACGAGAAGGGGCGAACATCCTGTCTGTGCTCCCGTCCTTACCTGGGCTTGTTTCCACTTTGACACTTGTGAGAAGGCCTCGAACTAAGAATAGTTTAGGCCGAGACTCCCAGCATGAATGGGGTCCAGGAGCTGGCCTCGTATGTAGACGGATTCGCCGTAATGGTGAGGATGATGTGCTGAGGATGTGTCACATCGCGGCGACCGGGAACTTGACCCACTGAGCGGTCGGGTTTCGTAACAAGGAAGGCGTTTTATAACCCAGGATGATCTCCGACGTCTCTAACTTTGTCACCACACCCAAACTGCCTCCGACTGGAAGTATGTAAACGGTTGTTGGCAGCCCCTCACCAGTGTTGAGGGGCTGCCAAGCACCAACAAAACCTGTTAACCTCATCTGTACCGAGCTACTCACACAGCTATTAAACCTTCTCCCGGAACGACTAAAGGATACTACTGACTTCCTTGAATGCTTGCGGAACTATAGCGACCTTTTGCCTCAAGAAATATGTGTATTTTCGCTTGATGCACTATCCTTGTACCCAAGTATTCCGCAACGAGAAGCAGCATGGCAAGTGGCGACATTTCTTGACATGGCCACAAGATCCTGCACGAACTTCAGGAGGCAGGTCTCTGGAAGCCCCGACCATAGAGCTCCTACAAGAGGCAATACTACATATCATAAGAGACACCATCGGGACTTTCCACGGGAAGACCTACAGACAAATTAAAGGGATGGTGACTGGGACATCTAGCAGCGTAGCCAACGCGGATATATTTGTACACACACAACATATGAAGCGGCCAGGCAAGAGTACAGACCAGCGGCGGATCAACCGGAGCTACATAGATGATAGTTTTGGAGTAATGATAGGAGGCGAACACGATCTCACAGCTTTCTTCTCCTGGACAAATGGAGTCCAACTTAAGCTCCGTTTCACCCTAGAAATTAGTGAAACAGCACTGAACGTTTTGGACACGTTTATTTCGACAAACCCAGGATGATTCAAACAAGAATCTTTTACAAACCACCGAACACTCACTCACATCTCCACTACTCGTCATGCCAGCCACTGTCATTAACAAGGTCCTGCCCTACTCCCTGGGAACCTCACTAAAACAAATAGCGATGGGGAGAGACTGGGGGGGGGGGGTCCTCAAGCGTCTCTGGGATTTTTTCAGACACAGAGAATACTCTGATAAAATCCTACAAGATGCAGTTATAAAGTTAGCACAAAGAACCAGATCTTCATTGTTACAACACAGGGAACAACAGCCAACTAAGGAGAGGCTAATCCTCTCATCCCTCTATATTCCAAGAATGGCCGGGCAGCTCCGGAGATAACTCATTAACCTCTGGGGATATCTAAGGAGGCCACACGGAAATCATCAAGCATGGAAGAAATTCCTACAAGAAATATCCATAGTGCCTGACAGCTGAGTGGACAGCTCTTCGGATCCTTAGTCCTGAGGTTCCGGGTTCGATCCCAGGTGGAGGCAGAAACAAATGTGCAAAAAGTATCTTCACCCTGATGCTCCTGTTCACCTAGCAGTAAATAGGTACCTGGGAGTTAGACAGCTGCTTCCTGGGGGTGTGTAACAAATAGGAGGCCTGATCGAGGACCGGGCCGCAGGGATACTAAGCCCTGGAATCATCTCAGGACAACCTCAAGATGGTAGCTTAGAAACGAGGTAAATCCTTAAACGACATCTTGGTAAAAGTAAAATTTCCCTGTAAACCCCTGTTCGAACGTTGTACCAACGTCGTAGTTTCGGTGTGTGTTTGGCGGCATTAGCTCTAGAAATTCATCCATCGATTTCTTTTGGGTTTTTGAATGATTTGCTGCCGGTGAGAGCTGACTATAACTAGATATTTTATATCTTCCAGCAGGTCATTAGTGAATGACTCTCAACATGTAACAAGATGATGTCAATAGGCAGAAAACTTAAGGTGTTATACAATGTTGTCCTCCGTTCCTTATTTCTGTAGCATCACTCACTGATTTTCCCAAAATTAATGTGAATATTTCTTCTTGCAGTAGGAGACTGGACTCACATTCCACCGACTCCCGGACTGATCAAAACAACGAGGATGTGATCACTTGTGTTAGGTACGATTGTTAAAATTATATATTTTTATGTAATGTAATAGTGTCTCACAAACTTTATGATGTGAAATTCAATAATGTATTGACTGTAGAAGACGCTTTTCGACATGTTGGTACTCCTTATTTTAATTATACTGACACACCCACACCGATGTGACGAAAAATGACTAAAATACTGAATAGTAGTTTTCATGATTTATAATTATACTGTAAATCACTTTCACATATGAGTCCCTCAAATGTAGTTTGTAATCATGTTGTCGTTATACTGTCCTTGGTAGCGGTGTTCAAAGTTCTCAGCATAACCTGATGAAAACGCTCGCCTTGCTCCTCCCAGTAAAGGACATCCTACAGCCATAGTTCTTCACCAGTCTCAAGTAGCTCCCCATTGTTTTTGGCCTTGTGATTGCCCAGGAAGCCCTGAACTACTGTGACAACGCTGTTCCAAACCGCTCTCTTCTTCCTAGTAAGTTTCTTGAGAAATTCCTTGCACTCAAAGATCTTCTTTATCTGTGGGCTGGCAAAGACACCGGCTTTGACCTTTGCCTCAAACAGCTTAAGGCAGAAGTCCTGAAGGTACTTGAACGCTGCTGACTTCTTATCTAGAGCTGTGACATAATGTTTTATAAGGTCCAGTTTGTTGTGCAGTGGTGCCGTCAGCACCTTCCAGGGGTCCACCAATGGTTATTACTTGACGTTGTTCCTCCTGACAGAGAACTCTTGTCTGCTGTGGCCAGTCCCGCCTATGGTAGTACGTCGTGATGCCCCTGCTGTCACAGAGGTAAAGATAGCAAGGAAACTTTGTATAACCACCTTGAAGACCCATCAGGAATACCTGCATTATGAAGTCTCTGCTGACCTCCCATCCGTACTCATCTTCAGGGCGTCCAGCAAGATCTTGGTGGAAATAATCCCCTGTATAAGTGGTTTAGTTCCAGGGAATATGAGCCCCTGTAAGGCAGTCTCGCACAGGAGGTCGCCTTCACCGCACCCACGGGGGAGGGGAGGCAGGTTTCCGGGTCTGTTTCCCGTTTTGTTGACCAACACGAGGATTGGGTGAAGGGCAGATTTGGTTTGCTTCGACCAATGGTCTGTGAACTATCACATCTCAGCCCGTTTCACAACTGAGGAACAGGAGGCTGAGATGGGTGCTGCAGCAACTTTACCATTTAGTAACCTCTGATGTACATAGCTTTATATCAGACTCGCTGCCAGCACAATTGCTAGCGGGCTGCACACTTTTTGTACTTTGGAAAACTTAAGATTCTGAGCACCCATCAGCTTAAATCTTTGCGGGTTTTGTGAGGAAGAGCACATCAGTATTCCAAGACCCTGATAATATATTGTCTAGAAGGAAACAATACCGATTTTGTCTAAAACTGATGGACAACAACGTTGTTGATTAGCTTCTGTCCAGCTGACTAGTATTCTGTGCAACCCAGTATGCAGGTGACCCAAACTGTCGTACTGCAATCATCGCCCATGACTGATTACTATATTTTTTGGGGTGAGAGCCATATCACTCAGCAGGTCACTTACAGTCCTACCCTGAAGTTCAAGGTGATACTCTGCGGGTATTGCCACAAGGGGGCACCTTAGAACGTGTACTGAGCCTGACTGGGAAAAGTAGACCAAACCACTCAGGTAGGTGTTAGGTATCTCTGATTCCATCTGGAGATGGAATTTATGGCCTCCAACGGAGGTCATAAAGTGATTCCTCCAGATGGAATTCATTTTAAAATTCATTTCCCCCCGTTGAAGGGAAGTGAATTTCTCCAGGCCTAGGAGTGTCTCAATCACTAGGTAGGACAGTGAATTGGTCCTCACTATGTAGAAACATCATAGGAAAGTCCAAGAGAAAGAGGCAATGGAGGCAGCCTTCAGACGAGGAGGGACAGTGGACTGAGGTGCAACAGTCACTGAAGACAACTGCTGTCGAGGCTTCACCACGTGCTTCTATTAGGAAGACACCAGACCTACTAGACCTAGAGGACACCACCAGTGTCACACCAGCCAGCATGTGACACCACCAGTGTCACACCAGCCAGCATGTGACACCACCAGTGTCACACCAGCCAGCATGTGACACCACCAGTGTCACACCAGCCAGCATGTGACACCGCCAGTCTCACACCAGCCAGCATGTGACACCACCAGCCAGCATGTGACACCACCAGTCACACACCAGCCAGCATGTGACACCACCAGCCAGCATGTGACACCACCAGCCAGCATGTAACACCACCAGTCACACACCAGCCAGCATGTGACACCACCAGTCACACACCAGCCACCATGTGACACCACCAGTCTCACACCAGCCAGCATGTGACACCACCAGTGTCACACCAGCCAGCATGTGACACCACCAGTCTCACACCAGCCACCATGTGACACCACCAGTCACACACCAGCCAGCATGTGACACCACCTGTGTCACACCAGCCAGCATGTGACACCACCAGCCAGCATGTGACACCACCAGTGTCACACCAGCCAGTATGTGACACCACCAGTGTCACACCAGCCAGCATGTGACACCACCAGTGTCACACCAGCCAGCATGTGACACCACCAGCCAGTATGTGACACCACCAGTCACACACCAGCCAGCATGTGACACCACCAGTGTCACACCAGCCAGCATGTGACACCACCAGCCAGCATGTGACACCACCAATCTCACACCAGCCAGCATGTGACACCACCAGTGTCACACCACCAGTGTCACACCAGCCAGCATGTGACACCACCAGTGTCACACCAGCCAGCATGTGACACCACCAGTGTCACACCAGCCAGCATGTGACACCACCAGTCTCACACCAGCCAGCATGTGACACCACCAGCCAGCATGTGACACCACCAGAGTCACACCAGCCAGCATGTGACACCACCAGTGTCACACCAGCCAGCATGTGACACCACCAGCCAGCATGTGACACCACCAGCCAGCATGTGACACCACCAGCCAGCATGTGACATCACCAGCCAGCATGTGACACCACCAGCCAGCATGTGACACCACCAGCCAGCATGTGACACCACCAGCCAGCATGTGACACCACCAGCCAGCATGTGACACCACCAGCCAGCATGTGACACCACCAGTCTCACACCAGACATCGTCACTCTGCACATCGTCCAACATTAAAGATAATGCAGACAGACCACTTTCCTACAGCACATGGAGTAGTAACGGCAATGGAAAAAGAACAACCAGAGTTAAACTTTCCCTCACAGTCAACCTGAAAGGAGAAATAATAATGACACTACAAGACCAACAGACTGCAAATTACTTAGAAAAATTAACAGTTCTGCAAGGTAAACCAGTATGCTTGGAGTAGCTGGACCTTTCAGAGAGATGCACACGAGTCGTGCTTTTGGGATACCCAACTGACTTAACTCTGGTTCTAGAACACAAGCAAATCCTGAATGCGGAACGATGGCACACAAAAGTAGACAAACCCGCGACACGTCAGGTTCTGGTGACCGTCATGGGACATGTGCCAGAAACAGTCAATCTTGGAAAATGGGGAATATAATGACAGAGACCATACGTCCTGGAACATGGTTCCATTATGGCATGATACCAGGGGCATGGTTCCATTATGGCATGATACCAGGGGCATGGTTCCATTATGGCATGATACCTGGGGCATGGTTCCATTATGGCATGATACCAGGGGCATGGTTCCATTATGGCATGATGCCAGGGGCATGGTTCCATTATGGCATGATACCTGGGGCATGGTTCCATTATGGCATGATACCAGGGGCATGGTTACATTATGGCATACCAGGGGCATGGTTCCATTATGGCATGATACTAGGGGCATGGTTCCATTATGGCATGATACCAGGGGCATGGTTCCATTATAGCATGATACCTGGGGCATGGTTCCATTATGGCATGATACCAGGGGCATGGTTCCATTATGGCATGATACCAGGGGCATGGTTCCATTATGGCATGATACCTGGGGCATGGTTCCATTATGGCATGATACCAGGGGCATGGTTCCATTATGGCATGATACCAGGGGCATGGTTCCATTATGGCATACCAGGTGCATGGTTCCATTATGGCATGATACCTGGGGCATGGTTCCATTATGGCATGATACCAGGGGCATGGTTCCATTATGGCATACAGAGGCATGGTTCCATTATGGTATGATACCAGGGGCATGGTTCCATTATGGCATGATACCTGGGGGCATGGTTCCATTATGGCATGATACCTGGGGCATGGTTCCATTATGGCATGATACCTGGGGCATGGTTCCATTATGGTATGATACCAGCGGCATGGTTCCATTATGGCATGATACCTGGGGCATGGTTCCATTATGGCATGATACCTGGGGGCATGGTTCCATTATGGTATGATACCTGGGGCATGGTTCCATTATGGTATGATACCTGGGGCATGGTACCATTATGGCATGATACCAGGGGCATGGATCCATTATGGCATGATACCTGGGGCATGGTTCCGTTATGGTATGATACCTGGGGCATGGTTCCATTATGGCATGATACCAGGGGCATGGTTCCATTATGGCATGATACCAGGGGCATGGTTCCATTATGGCATGATACCTGGGGCATGGTTCCATTATGGTATAATACCTGGGGCATGGTTCCATTATGGCATGATACCTGGGGCATGGTTCCATTATGGCATGATACCAGGGGCATGGTTCCATTATGGCATGATACCAGGGGCATGGTTCCATTATGGCATACCAGGGGCATGGTTCCATTATGGCATCATACCAGGGGCATGGTTCCATTATGGTATGATACCTGAGGCATGGTTCCATTATGGTATGATACCAGGGGCATGGTTCCATTATGATAAGATACCTGGGGCATGGTTCCATTATGGCATGATACCAGGGGCATGGTTCCATTATGGCATGATACCAGGGGCATGGTTCCATTATGGCATGATACCAGGGGCATGGTTCCATTATGGCATGATACCTGGGGCATGGTTCCATTATGGCATGGTACCAGGGGCATGGTTCCATTATGGCATGATACCAGGGACATGGTTCCATTATGGCATACGAGGGGCATGGTTCCATTATGGCATGATACCTGGGGCATAGTTCCATTATGGCATGATACCAGGGGCATGGTTCCATTATGGCATACCAGGGGCATGGTTCCATTATGGTATGATACCTTGGGCATGGTTCCATTATGGCATGATACCAGGGGCATGGTTCCATTATGGGATGATACCTGGGACATGGTTCCATTATGGTATGATACCTGGGGCATGGTTCCATTATGGCATGATGCCAGGGGCATGGTTCCATTATGGCATGATACCAGGGGCATGGTTCCATTATGGCATGATACCAGGGGCATGGTTCCATTATGGCATGAAACCAGGGGCATGGTTCCATTATGGCATACCAGGGGCATGGTTCCATTATGGCATGATACCAGGGGCATGGTTCCATTATGGTATGATACCAGGGGCATGGTTCCATTATGGTATGATACCTGGGGCATGGTTCCATTATGGTATGATACCTGGGGCATGGTTCCATTATGGTATGATACCTGGGGCATGGTTCCATTACGGTATGATACCTGGGGCATGGTTCCATTATGGTATGATACCTGGGGCATGGTTCCATTATGGTATGATACCAGGGGCATGGTTCCATTATGGTATGATACCTGGGGCATGGTTCCATTATGGTATGATACCTGGGGCATGGTTCCATTATGGTATGATACCTGGGGCATGGTTCCATTATGGTATGATACCTGGGGCATGGTTCCATTATGGTATGATACCTGGGGCATGGTTCCATTATGGTATGATACCAGGGGCATGGTTCCATTATGGTATGATACCTGGGGCATGGTTCCATTATGGTATGATACCAGGGGCATGGTTCCATTATGGTATGATACCTGGGGCATGGTTCCATTGTGATATGATACCAGGGGCATGGTTCCATTATGGTATGATACCTGGGGCATGGTTCCATTATGGTATGATTCCTGGGGCATGGTTCCATTATGGCATGATACCAGGGGCATGGTTCCATTATGGTATGATACCTGGGGCATGGTTCCATTATGGCATGATACCAGGGGCATGGTTCCATTATGGTATGATACCTGGGGCATGGTTCCATTATGGTATGATACCAGGGGCATGGTTCCATTATGGTATGATACCTGGGGCATGGTTCCATTATGGTGATACCTGGGGCATGGTTCCATTATGGTATGATACCTGGGGCATGGTTCCATTATGGTATGATACCAAGGGCATGGTTCCATTATGGTATGATACCTGGGGCATGGTTCCATTATGGTATGATACCTGGGGCATGGTTCCATTATGGTATGATACCTGAGGCATGGTTCCATTATAGTATGATACCTGGGGCATGGTTCCATTATGGCATGATACCAGGGGCATGGTTCCATTATGGCATGATACCTGGGGCATGGTTTCATTATGGCATGATACCAGGGGCATGGTTACATTATGGTATGATACCTGGGGCATGGTTCCATTATGGTATGATACCTGGGGGCATGGTTCCATTATGGCATGATACCAGGGGCATGGTTCCATTATGGTATGATACCTGGGGCATGGTTCCATTATGGTATGATACCAGGGGCATGGTTCCATTATGGTATGATACCTGGGGCATGGTTCCATTATGGTATGATTCCTGGGGCATGGTTCCATTATGGTATGATACCTGGGGCATGGTTCCATTATAGTATGATACCTGGGGCATGGTTCCATTATGGCATGATACCAGGGGCATGGTTCCATTATGGCATGATACCTGGGGCATGGTTCCATTATGGCATGATACCAGGGGCATGGTTACATTATGGTATGATACCTGGGGCATGGTTCCATTATGGTATGATACCTGTGGCATGGTTCCATTATGGTATGATACCTGGCGCATGGTTCCATTATGGTATGTTACCTTGTTACGAACCCGGATCCAGCGTCCGAGCCTGGAGCAGTGACAAACACGCCATCTGTGGGTCAGCTCCCGAAACCCCCGCCAAACGAACGACGACACCTAGTGAGGACAGCGTGTACTGGCCTCGAGGACCAGTTTCCAGTCTGGTTCAGCGCTCAACACCGCCGCTCCTGACCTCTGGTGAGGTGGTGCTCCGACGACAGCGCCATCTATGGACTGGATACGTCAGGTGTTAGTATCTGAGCCTGTGAGTGTGATGTATTAGTGTCCCAGTTATTGATGACGTGTCTGCTTACAGAGCCGACCTGGGACCACTGTGTTGAAGGTGAAGTCAGTCTACCCGAGGCAGCCAGTCTCGATACTGTGAAGTTTGCTGCAGCTGTTGTGACGTCGTCCCCCCGGAAGAACACTGTGGTGTGTTAGCCTGCCAATGGAGTGGCAGTGAAAGGATTTACCCGGGACCGACTGTTGGAGACGATAATCCACTGGGGTATTGAGGACAGGAGGGTGATTTGTGATATCACACGAGACTCCTGTCTAGGGCATACCCCTTGTATCGTTCGTGGAGTGGCCGTACCAGCCTTGGTGGCTCAGTACCTGCCAGCAGACCTGCTGGACGTGTGGTTGACGGCCTCCACGACGGTGCCCCCAGTGGACCTGTGTTGTGGCTGACCTGTGGCCAGGGTAGGCTCGGCGTTCTCAGAGGACACGTCTTGAGGCCACGAAGAAAGCACCGCGGACTCAGCACCTAGCTTCTTAATCAAGAGTCTTCAGCAGAAGACTAGATTGTGCACGATCCCCTTGTATAGTGTTAATACCCTCCCCTTGTGCACGTTTGATTTTTATATATTTAATAGGTGGTGGTAATAATTATAATATTAAGTTCTTAGCTTTCTTTCCCTACTCCCTTTAAGTTACTTGCGTCACGGATCTCATCCCTTGATAGCCACTACTGGCTCGGGAACGGATACATATATCTTTCTCTAACAACATCAGAGCAAGAACCCCGTTGCGTCCCGAGAGGGCCGTAACATAATTGGCATCCCCAGCGGGATCCGTCCCCTTGTTAAGTATGTTTGACAGGGGTGGTGAAGTGGCGTAATCCCTGTAAATAATTCCCCCTGTGTGACGATTGTGACGTTATACGTCCTGTGCGGTGCTCAGTAACTAAGTGCGATATTGTGCAGTGCGGTGCTCGCTGTGATTAAGCGATTAAGTGCAATATTGACTAGTGCGGTGCTCAGTGATTTAGTGCAATATTGTAGAGCGAAGTGTTCGCTTGGACTCAGTGCAATATTGGGTAGTGCGGTGCCCGGAGTGATTACGTGCAATATTGGCAAGTGCAGTGTTTGGTGCGATAAAGTGCAATATTGGCGTAGAACAGTGCTCGGTGTGTTAAGTGCTAACGTGTAAGCAGTGTGTTAAGCGCAAAGTGTTCCATCTGTGACAATGGCAGACAAAGCTACCATCGATGATCTGGACGAGGTTCAGGCTTTTCTGAACAGAGAGGATTGTCTTGCCAGATTGAAATATTTGAGCAAACCAGAGCTTGTACTAGTGAGCGCCTACCTGGAGATCAAGATCCGTGCCAGTGATTCCCGTGTGGAGATCTTGTCCAAGGTACACCGGCACCTGAAGGCAGAAGAGAAACAGGAAGGCGAGACTCCTAGTACAAAGGAAAGTGCAGACATAGCTTCCACGGAAAAGGAAGATAAGGGCAGCGACGTTGACAGTGATGCAGGCGAGCTTAATATCAGCTTCCTAACAGTCAAGATGCGTGCCCTAGAGATCAATCGGGAAATAGAATGGAAGAAATTAGAAATGGAACGAGAGAGACAAGATAAAGAATTAGAGATGAGACGTTTAGAATTAGAACGAGAAAGAGAAAGAGAAGAACGAGAACGAGAGAGAGAAGAACGAGAAAGAGAAGAGAGACGAGAGAGAGAAGAACGAGAACGAGAGAGAGAAGAACGAGAAAGAGAAGAGAAACGAGAGAGAGAAGAACGAGAAAGAGAAGAGAAACGAGAGAGAGAAGAACGAGAAAGAGAAGAGAGACGAGAGAGAGAAGAACGAGAACGAGAGAGAGAAGAACGAGAGCGAGAAAGGGAGGAAAGAGAGAGACAACATGAACTAGAAGTATTGCGATTAGGCGGTGGTCGGAGGCAAACAACGGACACCAGTAGCTTCGATCCGGTACGCAACATCAAAATGGTCCCCAAATTCCATGAGAAGGAGGTGTCAAAATTCTTTGCAGCCTTGGAGAAAGTCGCTGCCTCTTTGGAGTGGCCAAGGGAGAATTGGGCCATCATGATACAGTCAGTCTTGACTGGGAAGGCCCAAATTGCCTACTCTACGTTATCCCTTGACGACTCCAGCGATTATGACAAGGTGAAGAAAGTTGTGCTCATGGCGTACCAATTGGTACCTGAGGCTTATAGGCAAAAGTTCAGAAACCTGAAGAAGACCTCAGAGCACACTTTTACCGAATTCGCCACGATCAAGGAGCGACTTTTCCAGGAATGGTGTACCTCTCGGAAGGTGGAGACCAAGGAAGACCTCGAGCAGCTGATTCTGCTGGAGGACTTCAAGGATTGTTTGACTGGAGACTTGAAGACGTACCTAGAGGAACAGCAGGTAGAGACCTTGAGTGCAGCAGCCACAATGGCTGAGGAGTATATCCTGACTCACAGGCCGTCTAAGTACGTCCCGAGGAATTACCAGCGCCGGTTTGACAGACCTCACGACGAAGAAGAAGAAAGACCCGTCCCACGAAGCGCTAAGAAGACGCCCCCAAGTAGCCCCCGAAGAACAAGTCCTAGTAGTCCGAAACACCGTAGTCCGAGGCGGAACATGGTGTGCTGGACTTGTGGGCAGAAGGGGCACATAGCTGCTAGGTGCCGAGGCAGAAGAGGTGGCAGCGCACGAAGGGAGGTGATGTTGATGAGCTGTGTTACATCACCAGTAGGAAACCAGTCTACGACGACGCAGGAAGGACCAAGTTTGTTGGCCCCTCACACTTCAACCGGGTATGTAACGAGTGATCATACTGGTAGATCAATTGTAGTGCTCAGAGATAGTGGAGCAGCCCAGTCCCTGATCGTGAAGAGCTCGTTACCCGAGGGAGTAAGTGTGGATGGGAGACCAGAGGTTATCCTGGTTGGGTTTCCGAGAACGCAGTATATCGCCCCCTTAGTGCCAGTACATCTCGACTCGCCTTACTTCAGCGGCACCTGTGAGTTGGCAGTAGTCGATACCCTCCCTGTGGCTGGGATTGACGTGGTACTAGCCAACGACCTGGTGACCGATTGGAGCACCAATCATCCCAAGAAAGCGGACGAGTCTGCCAGAACATCAAAGTCTGAGGTGTCTACAGGCAATGGTAATGTCCAGGTAAAGACAGACCCGGATGTAACTATGTCTAATTTGTCCTCTCACCCGCAGATCGACAGTTATCTAGCAGTGTCTCCTGATTCTTCTCTCGACAAGGAACATGAGGTTACGATGGCAGAAGTACCTGAGCTAGAAGAGAGGCCTTGTGTGCAGACACCCACGGATACCAACGAGTCTGGAGCGAAGGCTGAGGTGTGCTTGCGGTATGGCAAGTTACAGCGTGTAGTGGACCAGCCAGAGATTCCCCAGACGTCAGAGGTATGTGAGGTGTGTTCAAAAGGTCTAGTGCCCTCTTTGGTCCAAACCAGGCTAGTGGATATAGCCGGTTATGGACATGACAGGCTCAGGAAGCTTATTCCTCAGGTAACCAAATGTTTCTTAGCGGTATTTTTGATTCTCGTATGTGTTCTCAGTGAGGATCAGTGGACGGCCCGAAGAATGATGGCTCCCATGAACATCGTGAAGAGGTCCCAGGGATTGGCGACTTGTACTGCAGGTGTTGCAGTTGAAGGAGGGACCTGGAAGGTGATAATTGATACAGGAGGTACGACATGTGATAATATGAGTGACTGTTTCCGACAGGTTGACACCCCCCGCGTGACAGCTGAGCCTCAATGCAGCGTTATACGGAACGTTGGTCGACCTGACGGTGGCAGAGCGAATGCCATCTGCGACGTGCAAACAGCCCCGTTGAGACTAGGAGTGGACCTAGTAGGGTATGCCGTAAGTATTGACTTACCCACTGTCGCGATCACTCTGAATTATCTGACCCCTGTATTCCAGGTCCCTGTCTCCCTGAAGGACCACCGGACCGGTACTAGAAATACCGTCTGGGATCAGCCATCATCGGTGCCACGACGCAGGGAAGTGTCGAGACGCCCCAGATCGTGTCTACACCGATCCTTCCTTGAGACATGTGAGATGACGCCCCTGCTTGACATCGCAGTGGAGACGTGGAAGGTTACGCCAGACAGGACATCGCCTTCAATCTGCAAGTTCCCATTGTGCCGGAATTGCCCAGTAGGACAATTCTGTAGACGAGACAGCCTCGCAATTCCAGATCATAAAGCATGCGTGTCCATTTGGAGTTGTGTCGTCGTACTAATTTGGTTTGTGTTTCTTTTTATAGAACCCCAAACCAAATTCTTTTTGGTGGGGAGGTGTTACGAACCCGGATCCAGCGTCCGAGCCTGGAGCAGTGACAAACACGCCATCTGTGGGTCAGCTCCCGAAACCCCCGCCAAACGAACGACGACACCTAGTGAGGACAGCGTGTACTGGCCTCGAGGACCAGTTTCCAGTCTGGTTCAGTGCTCAACACCGCCGCTCCTGACCTCTGGTGAGGTGGTGCTCCGACGACAGCGCCATCTATGGACTGGATACGTCAGGTGTTAGTATCTGAGCCTGTGAGTGTGATGTATTAGTGTCCCAGTTATTGATGACGTGTCTGCTTACAGAGCCGACCTGGGACCACTGTGTTGAAGGTGAAGTCAGTCTACCCGAGGCAGCCAGTCTCGATACTGTGAAGTTTGCTGCAGCTGTTGTGACGTCGTCCCCCCGGAAGAACACTGTGGTGTGTTAGCCTGCCAATGGAGTGGCAGTGAAAGGATTTACCCGGGACCGACTGTTGGAGACGATAATCCACTGGGGTATTGAGGACAGGAGGGTGATTTGTGATATCACACGAGACTCCTGTCTAGGGCATACCCCTTGTATCGTTCGTGGAGTGGCCGTACCAGACTTGGTGGCTCAGTACCTGCCAGCAGACCTGCTGGACGTGTGGTTGACGGCCTCCACGACGGTGCCCCCAGTGGACCTGTGTTGTGGCTGACCTGTGGCCAGGGTAGGCTCGGCGTTCTCAGAGGACACGTCTTGAGGCCACGAAGAAAGCACCGCGGACTCAGCACCTAGCTTCTTAATCAAGAGTCTTCAGCAGAAGACTAGATTGTGCACGATCCCCTTGTATAGTGTTAATACCCTCCCCTTGTGCACGTTTGATTTTTATATATTTAATAGGTGGTGGTAATAATTATAATATTAAGTTCTTAGCTTTCTTTCCCTACTCCCTTTAAGTTACTTGCGTCACGGATCTCATCCCTTGATAGCCACTACTGGCTCGGGAACGGATACATATATCTTTCTCTAACAACATCAGAGCAAGAACCCCGTTGCGTCCCGAGAGGGCCGTAACATACCTGGGGCATGGTTCCATTATGGTATGATACCTGGGGCATGGTTCCATTATGGTATGATACCTGGGGCATGGTTCCATTATGGTATGATACCAGGGGCATGGTTCCATTATGGTATGATACCTGGGGCATGGTTCCATTATGGTATGATACCTGGGGCATGGTTCCATTATGGTATGATACCTGGGGCATGGTTCCATTATGGTATGATACCTGGGGCATGGTTCCATTATGGTATGATACCTGGGGCATGGTTCCATTATGGTATGATACCAGGGGCATGGTTCCATTATGGTGATACCTGGGGCATGGTTCCATTATAGTATGATACCTGGGGCATGGTTCCATTATGGCATGATACCTGGGGCATGGTTCCATTGTGATATACCAGGGGCATGGTTCCATTATGGTATGATACCTGGGGCATGGTTTCATTATGGTATGATACCTGGGGCATGGTTCCATTATGGCATGATACCTGGGGCATGGTTCCATTATGGTATGATACCAAGGGCATGGTTCCATTATGGCATGATACCAGGGGCATGGTTCCATTATGGTATGATACCTGGGGCATGGTTCCATTATGGTATGATACCAGGGGCATGGTTCCATTATGGTATGATACCTGGGGCATGGTTCCATTATGGTGATACCTGGGGCATGGTTCCATTATGGTATGATACCTGGGGCATGGTTCCATTATGGTATGATACCAAGGGCATGGTTCCATTATGGTATGATACCTGGGGCATGGTTCCATTATGGTATGATACCTGGGGCATGGTTCCATTATGGCATGATACCTGAGGCATGGTTCCATTATAGTATGATACCTGGGGCATGGTTCCATTATGGCATGATACCAGGGGCATGGTTCCATTATGGCATGATACCTGGGGCATGGTTTCATTATGGCATGATACCAGGGGCATGGTTCCATTATGGTATGATACCTGGGGCATGGTTCCATTATGGCATGATACCAGGGGCATGGTTCCAATATGGTATGATACCTGGGGCATGGTTCCATTATGGTATGATACCAGGGGCATGGTTCCACTATGGTATGAAACCTGGGGCATGGTTCCATTATGGTATGATACCAGGGGCTTGGTTCCATTATCGTATGATACCTGGGGCATGGTTCCATTATGGTATGATACCAGGGGCATGGTTCCATTATGGCATGATACCAGGGGCATGGTTCCATTGTGGTATGATACCAGGGGCATGGTTCCATTATGGTATGATACCTGGGGCATGGTTCCATTATGGTATGATACCTGGGGCATGGTTCCATTATGGCATGATACCAGGGGCATGGTTCCATTATGGTATGATACCTGGGGCATGGTTCCATTATGGCATGATACCAGGGGCATGGTTCCATTATGGTATGATACCTGGGGCATGGTTCCATTATGGTATGATACCAGGGGCATGCTTCCATTATGGTATGATACCTGGGGCATGGTTCCATTATGGTGATACCTGGGGCATGGTTCCATTATGGTATGATACCTGGGGCATGGTTCCTGTTACGAACCCGGATTCAGCGTCCGAGCAAGGAGCAGTAACAACTACGCCATCTGTGGGTCAGCTCCCGAAACCCCCGCCAAACGAACGACGACACCGGATGAGGACGGCGAATATCGGCCACAAGGGCCAGTTTCCAGTCCTGTGCAGCTCACAACACAGCCGCTCCTGACCTCTGGTGAGGTGGTGCTCCGACGACAGCGCCATCTATGGACTGGATACGTCAGGTGTTTGCGCCCGAGCCTGTAAGTGTGGAGTATTAGTGTCCCGGTTATTGATGACGTGTCTGCTTACAGAGCCGACCTGGGACCACTGTGAGGGAAGTGGAGTCAGTCTACCCGAGGCAGCCAGTCTCCATACTGTGAAGTTTGCTGCAGCTGTTGTGACGTCGTCCCCCCGGAAGAACACTGTGGTGTGTTAGCCTGCCAGTGGAGTGGCAGTGAAAGGATTTACCCGGGACCGACTGTTGGAGACGATCATCCACTGGGGTATTGAGGACAGGAGGGTGATTGGTGATATCACACAAGACTCCTGTCTAGGGCGTACCCCTTATATCGTTCGTGGAGTGGCCGTACCAGCCTTGGTGGCTCAGTACCTGCCAGCAGACCAGCTGGACGTGTGGTTGACGGCCTCCACGACGGTGCCCCCAGTGGACCTGCGTTTTGGCTGACCTGTGGCCCGGGTAGGCTCGGCATTCTCAGAGGACACGTCGTGAGGCCACGAAGAAGGCACCGAGAGTTATGGCACCAGCGTCTTCAGTAGAAGACATCGATTGAGGATTAATCCCCTTGTAAAGTGTTAATACCCCTCCCCCTTGTGTACTCTTTTATTATATATATTTAATCGGTGATGGTGAACATTATAATATTAAGTTCTTAACTTTCTTTCCCTACTCCCTATTAAGTTACTTGCATCACTGATCTCATCCCTTGATAGCCACTACTGGCTCGGGAACGGATACATATATCTTCCTCTAACAACATCAGAGAAAGGACCCCGTTGCGTCCCGAGAGGGCCGTAACAGTTCCATTATAGTATGATACCTGGGGCATGGTTCCATTATGGCATGATACCAGGGGCATGGTTCCATTATGGCATGATACCTGGGGCATGGTTCCATTATGGCATGATACCAGGGGCATGGTTACATTATGGTATGATACCTGGGGCATGGTTCCATTATGGTATGATACCTGGGGCATGGTTCCATTATGGTATGATACCAGGGGCATGGTTCCATTATGGTATGATACCTGGGGCATGGTTCCATTATGGTATGATACCTGGGGCATGGTTCCATTATGGTATGATACCAGGGGCATGGTTCCATTATGGTATGATACCTGGGGCATGGTTCCATTATGGTATGATACCAGGGGCATGGTTCCATTAAGGTATGATACCTTGGGCATGGTTCCATTATGGTATGATACCTGGGGCTTGGTTCCATTATGGTATGATACATGGGGCATGGTTCCTTTATAGTATGATACCTGGGGCATGGTTCCATTATGGTATGATACCTGGGGCATGGTTCCATTATGGCATGATACCAGGGGCATGGTTACATTATGGTATGATACCTGGGGCATGGTTCCATTATGGCATGATACCAGGGGCATGGTTCCATTATGGTATGATACCTGGGACATGGTTCCATTATGGTATGATACCAGGGGCATGGTTCCATTATGGTATGATACCTGGGGCATGGTTCCATTATGGTATGATACCTGGGGCATGGTTCCATTATGGTATGATACCAGGGGCATGGTTCCATTATGGTATGATACCTGGGGCATGGTTCCATTATGGTATGATACCTGGGGCATGGTTCCATTATGGTATGATACCTGGGGCATGGTTCCATTATGGTATGATACCTGGGGCATGGTTCCATTATGGTATGATACCTGGGGCATGGTTCCATTATGGTATGATACCAGGGGCATGGTTCCATTATGGTATGATACCTGGGGCATGGTTCCATTATGGTGTGATACCAGGGGCATGGTTCCATTATGGTATGATACCTGGGGCATGGTTCCATTGTGGAATGATACCAGGGGCATGGTTCCATTATGGTATGATACCTGGGGCATGGTTCCATTATGGTATGATACCTGGGGCATGGTTCCATTATGGCATGATACCAGGGGCATGGTTCCATTATGGTATGATACCTGGGGCATGGTTCCATTATGGCATGATACCAGGGGCATAGTTCCATTATGGTATGATACCTGGGGCATGGTTCCATTATGGTATGATACCAGGGGCATGGTTCCATTATGGTATGATACCTGGGGCATGGTTCCATTATGGTGATACCTGGGGCATGGTTCCATTATAGTATGATACCTGGGGCATGGTTCCATTATGGCATGATACCAGGGGCATGGTTCCATTATGGCATGATACCTGGGGCATGGTTCCATTATGGCATGATACCAGGGGCATGGTTACATTATGGTATGATACCTGGGGCATGGTTCCATTATGGTGTGATACCTGGGGCATGGTTCCATTATGGTATGATACCAGGGGCATGGTTCCATTATGGTATGATAACTGGGGCATAGTTCCATTATGGTATGATACCTGGGGCATGGTTCCATTATGGCATGATACCAGGGGCATGGTTCCAAAATGGTATGATACCTGGGGCATGGTTCCATTATGGCATGATACCAGGGGCATGGTTCCATTATGGTATGATACCTGGGGCATGGTTCCATTATGGTATGATACCAGGGGCATGGTTCCATTATGGTATGATACCAGGGGCATGGTTCCATTATGGTATGATACCTGGGGCATGGTTCCATTATGGTATGATACCTAAGGCATGGTTCCATTATGGTATGATACATGGGGCATGGTTCCATTATAGTATGATACCTGGGGCATGGTTCCATTATGGGATGATACCTGGGGCATGGTTCCATTATGGCATGATACCAGGGGCATGGTTACATTATGGTATGATACCTGGGACATGGTTCCATTATGGCATGATACCAGGGGCATGGTTCCATTATGGTATGATACCTGGGGCATGGTTCCATTATGGTATGATACCAGGGGCATGGTTCCATTTTGTTATGATACCTGGGGCATGGTTCCATTATGGTATGATACCTGGGGCATGGTTCCATTATGGTATGATACCTGGGGCATGGTTCCATTATAGTATGATACCTGGGGCATGGTTCCATTATGGCATGATACCAGGGGCATGGTTCCATTATGGCATGATACCTGGGGCATGGTTCCATTATGGCATGATACCAGGGGCATGGTTACATTATGGTATGATACCTGGGGCATGGTTCCATTATGGTATGATACCTGGGGAATAGTTCCATTATGGTATGATACCTGGGGCATGGTTCCATTATGGTATGATACCTGGGGCATGGTTCCATTATGGTATGATACCTGGGGCATGGTTCCATTATGGTATGATACCTGGGGCATGGTTCCATTATGGTATGATACCAGGGGCATGGTTCCATTATGGTATGATACCTGGGGCATGGTTCCATTATGGTATGATACCTGGGGCATGGTTCCATTATGGCATGATACCAGGGGCATGGTTCCAAAATGGTATGATACCTGGGGCATGGTTCCATTATGGCATGATACCAGGGACATGGTTCCATTATGGTATGATACCTGGGGCATGGTTCCATTATGGTATGATACCAGGGGCATGGTTCCATTATGGTATGATACCTGGGGCATGGTTCCATTATGGTATGATACCTGGGGCATGGTTCCATTATGGTATGATACCTGGGGCATGGTTCCATTATAGTATGATACCTGGGGCATGGTTCCATTATGGCATAATACCAGGGGCATGGTTCCATTATGGCATGATACCTGGGGCATGGTTCCATTATGGCATGATACCAGGGGCATGGTTACATTATGGTATGATACCTGGGGCATGGTTCCATTATGGTATGATACCTGGGGCATGGTTCCATTATGGTATGATACCTGGGGCATGGTTCCATTATGGTATGATACCTGGGGCATGGTTCCATTATGGTATGACACCTGGGGCATGGTTCCATTATGGTATGATACCTGGGGCATGGTTCCATTATGGTATGATACCTGGGGCATGGTTCCATTATGGTGTGATACCAGGGGCATGGTTCCATTATGGTATGATACCTGGGGCATGGTTCCATTATGGTATGATACCTGGGGCATGGTTCCATTATGGTATGATACCTGGGGCATGGTTCCATTATGGTATGATACCTGGGGCATGGTTCCATTATGGTATGATACTTGGGGCATGGTTCCATTAGGGTATGATACCAGGGGCATGGTTCCATTATTTTATGATACCTGGGGCATGGTTCCATTATGGTATGATACCTGGGGCATGGTTCCATTATGGCATGATACCAGGGGCATGGTTCCAAAATGGTATGATACCTGGGGCATGGTTCCATTATGGTATGATACCTGGGGCATGGTTCCATTATGGTATGATACCAGGGGCATGGTTCCAATATGGTATGATACCTGGGGCATGGTTCCATTATGGTATGATACCAGGGGCATGGTTCCATTATGGTATGATACCTGGGGCATGGTTCCATTATGGTATGATACCTGGGGCATGGTTCCATTATGGTATGATACCAGGGGCATGGTTCCATTATGGTATGATACCTGGGGCATGGTTCCATTATCGTATGATACCTGGGGCATGGTTCCATTATGTCATGATACCAGGGGCATGGTTCCAAAATGGTATGATACCTGGGGCATGGTTCCATTATGGCATGATACCAGGGGCATGGTTCCATTATGGTATGATACCTGGGGCATGGTTCCATTATGGTATGATACCAGGGGCATGGTTCCATTATGGTATGATACCTGGGGAATGGTTCCATTATGGTATGATACCTGGGGCATGGTTCCATTATGGTATGATACATGGGGCATGGTTCCATTATAGTATGATACCTGGGGCATGGTTCCATTATAGTATGATACCTGGGGCATGGTTCCATTATGGTATGATACCTGGGGCATGGTTCCATTATGGCATGATACCAGGGGCATGGTTACATTATGGTATGATACCTGGGGCATGGTTCCATTATGGCATGATACCAGGAGCATGGTTCCATTATGGTATGATACCTGGGGCATGGTTCCATTATGGTATGATACCTGGGGCATGGTTCCATTATGGTATGATACCTGGGGCATGGTTCCATTATGGTATGATACCTGGGGCATGGTTCCATTATGGTATGATACCTGGGGCATGGTTCCATTATAATATGATACCTGGGGCATGGTTCCATTATGGCATGATACCAGGGGCATGGTTCCATTATGGCATGATACCTGGGGCATGGTTCCATTATGGCATGATACCAGGGGCATGGTTACATTATGGTATGATACCTGGGGCATGGTTCCATTATGGTATGATACCTGGGGCATGGTTCCATTATGGTATGATACCTGGGGCATGGTTCCATTATGGTATGATACCTGGGGCATGGTTCCATTATGGTATGATACCTGGGGCATGGTTCCATTATGGTATGATACCTGGGGCATGGTTCCATTATGGTATGATACCAGGGGCATGGTTCCATTATGGTATGATACCTGGGGCATGGTTCCATTATGGTATGATACCTGGGGCATGGTTCCATTATGGTATGATACCAGGGGCATGGTTCCATTATGGTATGATACCTGGGGCATGGTTCCATTATGGTATGATACCAGGGGCATGGTTCCATTATGGTATGATACCTAGGGCATGGTTCCATTGTGATATGATACCAGGGGCATGGTTCCATTATGGTATGATACCTGGGGCATGGTTCCATTATGGTATGATACCTGGGGCATGGTTCCATTATGGCATGATACCAGGGGCATGGTTCCATTATGGTATGATACCTGGGGCATGGTTCCATTATGGCATGATACCAGGGGCATGGTTCCATTATGGTATGATACCTGGGGCATGGTTCCATTATGGTATGATACCAGGGGCATGGTTCCATTATGGTATGATACCTGGGGCATGGTTCCATTATGGTGATACCTGGGGCATGGTTCCATTATAGTATGATACCTGGGGCATGGTTCCATTATGGCATGATACCAGGGGCATGGTTCCATTATGGCATGATACCTGGGGCATGGTTCCATTATGGCATGATACCAGGGGCATGGTTACATTATGGTATGATACCTGGGGCATGGTTCCATTATGGTATGATACCTGGGGCATGGTTCCATTATGGTATGATACCAAGGGCATGGTTCCATTATGGTATGATACCTGGGGCATGGTTCCATTATGGTATGATACCTGGGGCATGGTTCCATTATGGTATGATACCTGAGGCATGGTTCCATTATAGTATGATACCTGGGGCATGGTTCCATTATGGCATGATACCAGGGGCATGGTTCCATTATGGCATGATACCTGGGGCATGGTTTCATTATGGCATGATACCAGGGGCATGGTTACATTATGGTATGATACCTGGGGCATGGTTCCATTATGGTATGATACCTGGGGGCATGGTTCCATTATGGCATGATACCAGGGGCATGGTTCCATTATGGCATGATACCTGGGGCATGGTTCCATTATGGTATGATACCTGGGGCATGGTTCCATTATGGCATGATACCAGGGGCATGGTTCCATTATGGTATGATACCTGGGGCATGGTTCCATTATGGTATGATACCTGGGGCATGGTTCCATTATGGTATGATACCTGGGGCATGGTTCCATTATGGCATGATACCAGGGGCATGGTTCCATTATGGCATGATACCTGGGGCATGCTTCCATTATGGCATTTTACCTGGGGCATGGTTCCATTATGGTATGATACCTGGGGCATGGTTCCATTATGGTATGATACCTGGGGCATGGTTCCATTAGAGTATGATACCTGGGGCATTGTTCCATTATGGCATGATACCAGGGGCATGGTTCCATTATGGCATGATACCAGGGGCATGGTTCCATTATGGTATGATACCTGGGGCATGGTTCCATTATGGTATGATACCTGGGGCATAGTTCCATTATGGCATGATACCTGGGGCATGGTTCCATTATGGTATGATACCTGGGGCGTGGTTCCATTATGGTATGATACCTGGGGCATGGTTCCATTATGGTATGATACCTGGGGCATGGTTCCATTATGGTATGATACCTGGGGCATGGTTCCATTATGATATAATACCTGGGGCATGGTTCCATTATGGTATGATACCAGGGGCATGGTTCCATTATGGTATGATACCAGGGGCATGGTTCCATTATGGTATGATACCTGGGGCATGGTTCCATTATGGTTTGATACCTTAGGCATGGTTCCATTATGGTATGATACCAGGGGCATGGTTCCATTATGGTATGATACCTGGGGCATAGTTCCATTATGGTATGATACCTGGGGCATGGTTCCATTATGGCATGATACCAGGGGCATGGTTCCATTATGGTATGATACCTGGGGCATGGTTCCATTATGGCATGATACCAGGGGCATGGTTCCATTATGGTATGATACCTGGGGCATGGTTCCATTATGGTATGATACCAGGGGCATGGTTCCATTATGGTATGATACCTGGGGCATGGTTCCATGGTATGATACCAGGGGCATGGTTCCACTATGGTATGAAACCTGGGGCATGGTTCCATTATGGTATGATACCAGGGGCTTGGTTCCATTATCGTATGATACCTGGGGCATGGTTCCATTATGGTATGATACCAGGGGCATGGTTCCATTATGGTATGATACCTGGGGCATGGTTCCATTGTGGTATGATACCAGGGGCATGGTTCCATTATGGTATGATACCTGGGGCATGGTTCCATTATGGTATGATACCTGGGGCATGGTTCCATTATGGCATGATACCAGGGGCATGGTTCCATTATGGTATGATACCTGGGGCATGGTTCCATTATGGCATGATACCAGGGGCATGGTTCCATTATGGTATGATACCTGGGGCATGGTTCCATTATGGTATGATACCAGGGGCATGCTTCCATTATGGTATGATACCTAGGGCATGGTTCCATTATGGTGATACCTGGGGCATGGTTCCATTATGGTATGATACCTGGGGCATGGTTCCTGTTACGAACCCGGATTCAGCGTCCGAGCAAGGAGCAGTAACAACTACGCCATCTGTGGGTCAGCTCCCGAAACCCCCGCCAAACGAACGACGACACCGGATGAGGACGGCGAATATCGGCCACAAGGGCCAGTTTCCAGTCCTGTGCAGCTCACAACACAGCCGCTCCTGACCTCTGGTGAGGTGGTGCTCCGACGACAGCGCCATCTATGGACTGGATACGTCAGGTGTTTGCGCCCGAGCCTGTAAGTGTGGAGTATTAGTGTCCCGGTTATTGATGACGTGTCTGCTTACAGAGCCGACCTGGGACCACTGTGAGGGAAGTGGAGTCAGTCTACCCGAGGCAGCCAGTCTCCATACTGTGAAGTTTGCTGCAGCTGTTGTGACGTCGTCCCCCCGGAAGAACACTGTGGTGTGTTAGCCTGCCAGTGGAGTGGCAGTGAAAGGATTTACCCGGGACCGACTGTTGGAGACGATCATCCACTGGGGTATTGAGGACAGGAGGGTGATTGGTGATATCACACAAGACTCCTGTCTAGGGCGTACCCCTTATATCGTTCGTGGAGTGGCCGTACCAGCCTTGGTGGCTCAGTACCTGCCAGCAGACCAGCTGGACGTGTGGTTGACGGCCTCCACGACGGTGCCCCCAGTGGACCTGCGTTTTGGCTGACCTGTGGCCCGGGTAGGCTCGGCATTCTCAGAGGACACGTCGTGAGGCCACGAAGAAGGCACCGAGAGTTATGGCACCAGCGTCTTCAGTAGAAGACATCGATTGAGGATTAATCCCCTTGTAAAGTGTTAATACCCCTCCCCCTTGTGTACTCTTTTATTATATATATTTAATCGGTGATGGTGAACATTATAATATTAAGTTCTTAACTTTCTTTCCCTACTCCCTATTAAGTTACTTGCATCACTGATCTCATCCCTTGATAGCCACTACTGGCTCGGGAACGGATACATATATCTTCCTCTAACAACATCAGAGAAAGGACCCCGTTGCGTCCCGAGAGGGCCGTAACAGTTCCATTATAGTATGATACCTGGGGCATGGTTCCATTATGGCATGATACCAGGGGCATGGTTCCATTATGGCATGATACCTGGGGCATGGTTCCATTATGGCATGATACCAGGGGCATGGTTACATTATGGTATGATACCTGGGGCATGGTTCCATTATGGTATGATACCTGGGGCATGGTTCCATTATGGTATGATACCAGGGGCATGGTTCCATTAAGGTATGATACCTGGGGCATGGTTCCATTATGGTATGATACCTGGGGCATGGTTCCATTATGGTATGATACCAGGGGCATGGTTCCATTATGGTATGATACCTGGGGCATGGTTCCATTATGGTATGATACCAGGGGCATGGTTCCATTAAGGTATGATACCTGGGGCATGGTTCCATTATGATATGATACCTGGGGCTTGGTTCCATTATGGTATGATACATGGGGCATGGTTCCTTTATAGTATGATACCTGGGGCATGGTTCCATTATGGTATGATACCTGGGGCATGGTTCCATTATGGCATGATACCAGGGGCATGGTTACATTATGGTATGATACCTGGGGCATGGTTCCATTATGGCATGATACCAGGGGCATGGTTCCATTATGGTATGATACCTGGGACATGGTTCCATTATGGTATGATACCAGGGGCATGGTTCCATTATGGTATGATACCTGGGGCATGGTTCCATTATGGTATGATTCCTGGGGCATGGTTCCATTATGGTATGATACCTGGGGCATGGCTCCATTATAGTATGATACCTGGGGCATTGTTCCATTATGGCATGATACCAGGGGCATGGTTCCATTATGGCATGATACCTGGGGCATGGTTCAATTATGGCATGATACCAGGGGCATGGTTACATTATGGTATGATACCTGGGGCATGGTTCCATTATGGTATGATACCTGGGGCATGGTTCCATTGTGGTATGATACCTGGGGCATGGTTCCATTATGGTATGATACCTGGGGCATGGTTCCATTATGGTATGATACCTGGGGCATGGTTCCATTATGGTATGATACCTGGGGCATGGTTCCATTATGGTATGATACCAGGGGCATGGTTCCATTATGGTATGATACCTGGGGCATGGTTCCATTATGGTATGATACCTGGGGCATGGTTCCATTATGGTATGATACCTGGGGCATGGTTCCATTATGGTATGATACCTGGGGCATGGTTCCATTATGGTATGATACCTGGGGCAAGGTTCCATTATGGTATGATACCAGGGGCATGGTTCCATTATGGTATGATACCTGGGGCATGGTTCCATTATGGTGTGATACCAGGGGCATGGTTCCATTATGGTATGATACCTGGGGCATGGTTCCATTGTGGTATGATACCAGGGGCATGGTTCCATTATGGTATGATACCTGGGGCATGGTTCCATTATGGTATGATACCTGGGGCATGGTTCCATTATGGCATGATACCAGGGGCATGGTTCCATTATGGCATGATACCAGGGGCATGGTTCCATTAGGGTATGATACCTGGGGCATGGTTCCATTATGGTATGATACCAGGGGCATGGTTCCATTATGGTATGATACCTGGGGCATGGTTCCATTATGGTATGATACCAGGGGCATGGTTCCATTATGGTATGATACCAGGGGCATGGTTCCATTATGGCATGATACCTGGGGCATGGTTCCATTATGGTATGATACTAGGGGCATGGTTCCATTATTGTATGATACCTGGGGCATGGTTCCATTATGGTATGATACCTGGGGCATGGTTCCATTATGGTATGATACCAGGGGCATGGTTCCATTATGGTATGATACCTGGGACATGGTTCCATTATGGTATGATACCTGGGGCATGGTTCCATTATGGCATGATACCAGGGGCATGGTTCCAAAATGGTATGATACCTGGGGCATGGTTCCATTATGGTATGATACCTGGGGCATGGTTCCATTATGGTATGATACCAGGGGCATGGTTACATTATGGTATGATACCTGGGGCATGGTTCCATTATGGTATGATACCTGGGGCATGGTTCCATTATGGTATGATACCTGGGGCATGGTTCCATTATGGTATGATACCTGGGGCATGGTTCCATTATGGTATGATACCTGGGGCATGGTTCCATTATGGTATGATACCTGGGGCATGGTTCCATTATGGTATGATACCAGGGGCATGGTTCCATTATGGTATGATACCTGGGGCATGGTTCCATTATGGTATGATACCTGGGGCATGGTTCCATTATGGTATGATACCTGGGGCATGGTTCCATTATGGTATGATACCTGGGGCATGGTTCCATTATGGTATGATACCTGGGGCATGGTTCCATTATGGTATGATACCAGGGGCATGGTTCCATTATGGTATGATACCTGGGGCATGGTTCCATTATGGTATGATACCAGGGGCATGGTTCGATTATGGTATGATACCTGGGGCATGGTTTCATTGTGGTATGATATCAGGGGCATGGTTCCATTATGGTATGATACCTGGGGCATGGTTCCATTATGGTATGATACCTGGGGCATGGTTCCATTATGGCATGATACCAGGGGCATGGTTCCATTATGGTATGATACCTGGGGCATGGTTCCATTATGGCATGATACCAGGGGCATGGTTCCATTATGGTATGATACCTGGGGCATGGTTCCATTATGGTATGATACCTGGGGCATGGTTCCATTATGGTATGATACCTGGGGCATGGTTCCATTATGGTATGATACCTGGGGCATGGTTCCATTATGGTATGATACCAGGGGCATGGTTCCATTATGGTATGATACCTGGGGCATGGTTCCATTATGGTATGATACCTGGGGCATGGTTCCATTATGGCATGATACCAGGGGCATGGTTCCATTATGTTATGATACCTGGGGCATGGTTCCATTATGGTATGATACCTGGGGCATGGTTCCATTATGGTATGATACCTGGGGCATGGTTCCATTTTAGTATGATACCTGGGGCATGGTTCCATTATGGCATGATACCAGGGGCATGGTTCCATTATGGCATGATACCTGGGGCATGGTTCCATTATGGCATGATACCAGGGGCATGGTTACATTATGGTATGATACCTGGGGCATGGTTCCATTATGGTATGATACCTGGGGAATGGTTCCATTATGGTATGATACCTGGGGCATGGTTCCATTATGGTATGATATCTGGGGCATGGTTCCATTATGGTATGATACCTGGGGCATGGTTCCATTATGGTATGATACCTGGGGCATGGTTCCATTATGGTATGATACCAGGGGCATGGTTCCATTATGGTATGATAACTGGGGCATGGTTCCATTATGGTATGATACCTGGGGCATGGTTCCATTATGGCATGATACCAGGGGCATGGTTCCAAAATGGTATGATACCTGGGGCATGGTTCCATTATGGCATGATACCAGGGACATGGTTCCATTATGGTATGATACCTGGGGCATGGTTCCATTATGGTATGATACCAGGGGCATGGTTCCATTATGGTATGATACCTGGGGCATGGTTCCATTATGGTATGATACCTGGGGCATGGTTCCATTATGGTATGATACCTGGGGCATGGTTCCATTATAGTATGATACCTGGGGCATGGTTCCATTATGGCATAATACCAGGGGCATGGTTCCATTATGGCATGATACCTGGGGCATGGTTCCATTATGGCATGATACCAGGGGCATGGTTACATTATGGTATGATACCTGGGGCATGGTTCCATTATGGTATGATACCTGGGGCATGGTTCCATTATGGTATGATACCTGGGGCATGGTTCCATTATGGTATGATACCTGGGGCATGGTTCCATTATGGTATGACACCTGGGGCATGGTTCCATTATGGTATGATACCTGGGGCATGGTTCCATTATGGTATGATACCTGGGGCATGGTTCCATTATGGTGTGATACCAGGGGCATGGTTCCATTATGGTATGATACCTGGGGCATGGTTCCATTATGGCATGATACCAGGGGCATGGTTACAATATGGTATGATACCTGGGGCATGGTTCCATTATTGCATGATACCTGGGGCATGGTTCCATTATGGTATGATACCTGGGGCATGGTTCCATTATGGTATGATACCTGGGGCATGGTTCCATTATGGTATGATACCTGGGGCATGGTTCCATTATGGTATGATACCAGGGGCATGGTTCCATTATGGTATGATACCTGGGGCATGGTTCCATTATGGTATGATACCTGGGGCATGGTTCCATTATGGCATGATACCAGGGGCATGGTTCCAAAATGGTATGATACCTGGGGCATGGTTCCATTATGGCATGATACCAGGGGCATGCGGTTCCATTATGGTATGATACCTGGGGCATGGTTCCATTATGGTATGATACCAGGGGCATGGTTCCATTATGGTATGATACCTGGGGCATGGTTCCATTATGGCATGATACCTGGGGCATGGTTCCATTATGGTATGATACCTGGGGCATGGTTCCATTATAGTATGATACCTGGGGCATGGTTCCATTATGGCATGATACCAGGGGCATGGTTCCATTATGGCATGATACCTGGGGCATGGTTCCATTATGGCATGATACCAGGGGCATGGTTACATTATGGTATGATACCTGGGGCATGGTTCCATTATGGTATGATACCTGGGGCATGGTTCCATTATGGTATGATACCTGGGGCATGGTTCCATTATAGTATGATACCTGGGGCATGGTTCCATTATGGCATGATACCAGGGGCATGGTTCCATTATGGCATGATACCTGGGGCATGGTTCCATTATGGCATGATACCAGGGGCATGGTTACATTATGGTATGATACCTGGGGCATGGTTCCATTATGGTATGATACCTGGGGCATGGTTCCATTATGGTATGATACCTGGGGCATGGTTCCATTATGGCATGATACCAGGGGCATGGTTCCATTATGGCATGATACCTGGGGCATGGTTCCATTATGGCATGATACCAGGGGCATGGTTCCATTATGGTATGATACCAGGGGCATGGTTCCATTATGGTATGATACCTGGGGCATGGTTCCATTATGGTATGATACCTGGGGCATGGTTCCATTATGGTATGATACCTGGGACATGGTTCCATTATGGTATGATACCTGGGACATGGTTCCATTTTGGTATGATACCTGGGGCATGGTTCCATTATGGTATGATACCAGGGGCATGGTTCCATTATGGTATGATACCTGGGGCATGGTTCCATTATGGTATGATACCTGGGGCATGGTTCCATTATGGTATGATACCTGGGGCATGGTTCCATTATGGTATGATACCTGGGACATGGTTCCATTTTGGTATGATACCTGGGGCATGGTTCCATTATGGTATGATACCAGGGGCATGGTTCCATTATGGTATGATACCTGGGGCATGGTTCCATTATGGTATGATACCTGGGGCATGGTTCCATTATGGCATGATACCAGGGGCATGGTTCCAAAATGGTATGATACCTGGGGCATGGTTCCATTATAGTATGATACCTGGGGCATGGTTCCATTATGGTATGATACCAGGGGCATGGATCCATTATGGTATGATACCTGGGGCATGGTTCCATTATGGTATGATACCAGGGGCATGGTTCCATTATGGTATGATACCTGGGGCATGGTTCCATTATGGTATGATACCTGGGGCATGGTTCCATTATGGCATGATACCAGGGGCATGGTTCCATTATGGTATGATACCTGGGTTTGGTTCCATTATGGCATGATACCAGGGGCATGGTTCCATTAGGGTATGATACCTGGGGCATGGTTCCATTATGGTATGATACTGTAACACGGGTACGGGTTCCCCTCTCTACTTCTCTTTGCTTCTTTACCCTCTACCCGTATTCTTACTTTTTATTCAAAATACCAAGGGACTCCAAAACTTTTACCAAAGCCAACTCCACGCCACGTGGTCCTAAGACGATTGACCGACTTAGGATTCTACACCCAGTATGACGTGACCTAAGCTCTGAGCAAAACCCTAGAGTCGCCTCTACGCTGCCACCACCAGACCAGTAATACAAGAGCAATGATCGAGGTCTGGATCGATCACGCTAATTAATCAACCTTGGGGCTTGATCCCCACTATATATGATGACCTTGAGTGTGGAATAAATTACACGGTAATGATAATTCCGATTCGATGTTAGAATCGGCGCCCAATCCAACTCTGCCTCGTGTGGACCACGTGACCAGGACAAGCATACACATAACCAAATGGAAACAATAAAATGCAAATTATTAACTTAATTTATTAAAAGAAAACTAACACAAAATCTAAATATGTTCACTCCCTGTCACTTTAACACTCCCTACTTGACCTGAGTGGCAAATGAGAAGACTATCCCTATAATTAACAATAGCAACTATACCTTGGGCGACCACAGCTCTAGATGTTGGGCTGGTCTCGGGGAGAGGTAAGATGTTTGACCTCTTATCCCAGCTGCTCCCGTTTCCACACTGATTTCTTCCTTGACTGGTCTACCCCAGACAGAACATTGTATCCTTCCGCCTAGTCAAAGTTTCACCAAGTTACTCGCAAGGTTTAAGTTATAACAATTAACCTCTGTTGTACTTAATTGATCCAGACTGGTTGAATTATTTTACTGAAATTAATTTACACAAGCTTCTAACGGCAGAGCTGTTCCCGATCCCCAAAATGGTTAATTGAACTTTGAGAAATACTAGACATGTCAACCCTGCTGACCTATGACCGCCGGTCACTCCGCTTTAAAAGTTAGATCTGATTCGTGACGTCACTGATGGTGACTTAAACTCAATAATTAGAATACTCTTGATATTGTATCCAGTACTATTATACAATACAGTTTTAATGCAAAATGAATAAAGGCTAATTTTCTCTAAATTACTGAATACTATAGGATGGTTCATTATACGCAGCTATGAACAAAGCGTCGGTTATTTCCACCGCGAATTCCCCTGGGGGTCAGGTCACCATGCGGGCTCAGCTTCCCATTCTCTTTTGTCGATAAACCACTCTGGATAATTCTTACAACAGCCTAGTTTGTTACAACCCCCCCGCACAAGCACTTAGTAAACCTTGTTAATTTGTTAAAATTCACGAGGTTTAGTATCCAAACCCACAATTCAACTCATGCCACAAACAAAAGCTAACCTAACTAATAAAATTTGACAAATAATAGTCCAACATCATAATAAACATGTTCATATTTTTCTCAGCTGTCAACTGACAGCAATCCTCTAATATCAGGAAACATACATCCTATCCTTACTGACATAGCTAAATAACATGTCCCTACTCTACCATCAAAGACTAGCTATTAAACTCTCTTGACTCTTCACTAGCCAAGTCCATGTGTCCTCTAGAGCCGGCCACACCGTGCTCAAACAAACATTAGAGTATATCTTCAGACTGAACTTTCAGTCATCCGGGAGCGTACTACGGAACTATCAAGTTCTCATCCGTGTACTGACCACTCCCCAATCAATGTCAACCGTGACATGCTAAGGAACACACCTAACGTTTATTACATGTATCTAAAAATATAAAAAAAAATTCCTATACTACATCACAGGTTTCAGCTGACTGTACAGCCAAGTGTTCTCACTCACTAGAAGTGTCAATGTTTATATTGGTCCGCCTCTCCTGTGTTCAAACATTCTGCAAAAAATAGCACAACATAATTTTCCATAATCGTTTGTTCTGGGCTGAGACAATTACACAGGGGCTTCGATTTTGATTACTGACCAATTTATAGAGTAAAATTCATATATTATACCAGAATTATTATTTTAAATCTGTTTTTCAACATTTATAAAGTATTGATTCTAAATCTGTTTTTCAACATTTAAACAAAAGTGTCCAGATGTTCTTTACACAGATGTTCAGAGCCAACTTTGTTGTTTGTATCAATTGTTCATATTGAGTAAACGAAAAAAAAAAATAGATGCTGCTGGATGCTGAATGTAGTCGCTGACGATGACGGTGTCGATCTTGCTTCTTCTCATGTGTAGACATCAATACCTGGTCCTCTTGTACTCCCATCCGGTACTCTTGAATGACGACAGAGTGTAGTAGAGCGGAGTGCCCAGTGACAGCTGTAGAATACTGTTACTTCGGCCATTAATCTTGCTCTCGACAGTCCACACGCCTTCATATCAATCACAGTTCACACGGCAGTCTTGATGTTAAACTTGACGTCGCAGATGACCACAGTAGAGCAGGACTGGATGTACCAACGGTGTCTCTTAGCAGGAGTGGTGTCAGAAGGTCGTAGAGGCGGGTTGCTTGTTTGCAGAACAGGTGAATCTCGTCTTCCATCATTGCTCACGTCATCTCAGGCGTTTCTTGATGTCACCAGGTTACTAGGCCGTAAACACCAACTGTGTATACCCTCGTACCGCCGACTTTAGGCCAAAGGAGACAATTTTGCGACCTTCTATTGGCGAGTCCCGGTACTCTGTAGGGAAACCGTGCCTTCCACCTGTGACCGCCTTACTTCTGCTTTCTTGTTACTTCAGATGACGTAATCATTAATCTTCCGGCGAAATTCTTGAGTACTGCTACGTGCTTTCCATTTCTTGACCTCTCCTTCAACACTGCTGGAATGGCTGCAGTCTTGATGACGCAGCAGGTGGGTAGTGGTGATCTCGAGACAGCTACCCCGGCGTTGTATGGCACCTCCGGTAACTGCTATAATGTGGACAGCTCGCTGGCCCTGACAACCTCGTTAGTGACGTGAGGCGTCGGCCGGGTGACTCTTGGACAGTCACTTATCCCCAAAGTAACTGATGTATGGGTTACTGGGTCTGGTGGGGGGAGGGCTTTGTGTAACGTGCCTCCCCCCTCGGTCTTTACAGACAAGGGTTCACGTGTGGCTGGAACAACTGGGTCGGTGTACCAATCAGACCTGGGAACAGACAGACACAACACAGCGGAAGCATAGATATACTCTGGGTTTGGTGGAGGTGGAACCCCAGAGCACGGTAAAAGTTGCTACCTGAGTCAAGTATAGACATAGTACATCTCATTGCCTTTACAGGAAAATCTAATGAATACTAAATTATACTAACCAAGGAAGTTACTTTACTGTATAGCGCGAGATCTCGTCACCATAGGGTGGCGAGACTGCACCTGACTACTGATGAGCGATGACAGAGGGTCATCCTCATCTTCTGACTCGTCGGTGAAGCCATGAGTCAGCACTGCTGAGTCAGGAACTAGACCCGCTGAAGGCAGTTCTAATTCCTCTCTAGCATGATATTGTTTAAATTTATTTACGTGAATTGTCCTTTCCACCTGGTCCTCGAACACTCCTTTTATAACAAGATTAACCGGCCCCGCCCTTTTAATTACTCTATATGGTCCTCGCCACCTCGGAGCTAGTTTCCTGCTCTGATTGGCGGGCGCAGCCTCATTCACTCTCAATACGAGGCTTCCTTCCGTCAACTCAAGAGGGCGCACTTTCTTGTCATAAAAATAAGCATACCGAGTCCGTGCCTTCTTGGACGCTTCAGCTGCAATATTCCATGCATTTCTCATTTTACCAAGGACCTCTGAAGGATAGTCCTCCCCGTATGCAACATTATGTCTGTTAAGCAGACCTGACGGGAAATTGCATGAATTACCAGTAAACAAATGAAGTGGTTGGGTGTTAATTGATTGGTGGATGGCAGTATTCAAGGCGAACTGAACATAGGGTAGGTGTTCATCCCAGGTGTTTGCATCATGTTCAGCAAGGATTGCAAGCATATCCTTGACTGAACGATTAGTCCGTTCCGTCATTCCGTTTGCTTGTGGGTGGTAGGCTGTTGTAAAAGCCGAAGTTGTCTCTAAAATCTTACAAACTTCTCTAAATATATTCCCATTGAATTCTTGACCCCGGTCAGAGACTAAAACTTTAGGAGGTCCGAATACAGTAACGAACCTACGCAAGAACGCATCTGCAACCGTACGAGAATCCTTCTGAGGTAATGCAACTAGTGTAGTGTATCTAGACAGATGGTCAACTAGCACCAACACATATCTGTTACCTGAATGACTGTGGTGTAAATCAATCAGATCGGCCCCCACACGATCTAACGGTTCACGAATTTCAGGAAATTCCTGAAGTGGGGCTTGTACCTTAAGGGTGCCTTTCCTCCTCTGGCAACGAGGGCACGACTTCACGAAATTGATTACCTCAGAAAGTAATCCTGGAAAATAAAATAGAGACTTTGCTTTTAAGTGCGTTTTAAAGATCCCCGGATGCCCTGCAATTTTTGAAGCATGCGCAAGCTTTAACGCTGATGACCGCAACGCGTCCGGAATAACTAGCTGAAATACTGCCCTATCATTCTGGCTATTAACATAATACAGGACGCCCTGTTTCATTTCAAAATCATGAATAGGTAAATTCTTTTTCTTTTTCGGGTATTTTCCTCCCTCTAATAATCTCAATAATCTCTTTCCATCTAGGCTCGTTCATCTGGTATTCTCTCATTTTATCTGATGGAATGGTTTCAATATTTTCATTAATCTGCATTGCCGCTATATTTCTACTTAGCGTGTCTGGCACAACATGTGCTGGACCAGGCTTGTACAAGATCTGGAATGAGTGGGCCGAAAGTTCGTGAGACCAACGTGACATTCGTGGGCATTTCGTTCGCTTTTTAAATATGTGTGTTAATGCTCGATGGTCTGTGTAGATTACAAAATGCCGCTGAAATAGGTAAGGCTCGAAATACCTAACTGATTCTACTACTGCCAGTGCCTCCCGATCCGTAGCTGAATAACGAACTTCAGGTCCTTTGACCTTCCTACTGAAATAGGCTACTGGATGGGGTAAATTATCTGC
The DNA here is from genome assembly GCF_040958095.1 of Procambarus clarkii. NCBI lineage: Eukaryota > Metazoa > Arthropoda > Malacostraca > Decapoda > Cambaridae > Procambarus > Procambarus clarkii. The sequence continues at coordinate 141,681 of NW_027189499.1, forward strand.
GTCTCGCTGAATTAAGCACCCGCCAATAGCAATACCGCTGGCGTCAGTGTGCACTTCCCACTCTTTCTCAAAATCAGGAATAGCCAATACCGGTGTCGTGATTAGTTGGTCTTTCAGTTTGCGATAGGCCTCGTCATGTTCTGATTTCCACACAAACTTCGCATTTTTCTTTGTCAGATCAGTCAGGGGTGCTGAAATGCCAGCGAAACCTTCAATGTGACGACGAAAATATCCGGCCGCCCCCAAAAACCTACGCACGTCATTTGCTGTCCTTGGAGTAGGCATGTCAGCAATGGCGCGGCACGAATCTGGGTCAGGTCGGATACCGTCTGGGCACACCTGGAACCCCAGAAATTTGAATTTCTGAGCCGCCAAGGTGCACTTCTGAACATTCAGCCTGAAACCTGCCTGATCTAACAACTTCAAAGTCTCAGTCAAGTCCTGTAGGTGTTCCTCAAACGTCCTGGAATATATCACAACATCATCCAGGTACGCTAAAGAATGCCTACCCAGTACCGGACTAAGGATAAAGTTGATGGCCCTCTGAAACGACGAAGGCGCTGTCTTTAAACCAAACGGCATCCTACGGAATTGATAAGTGTGCCTACCATCCGAGAACGCTGTTTTTTCCCTATCTTGTTCTGCCACCGGAATCGCCCAATACGCCGATTTTGCGTCAAGAGTTGAGAAATACTTAGCAGCACCAAATTGATCTATTATCTCCTGTATTCGGGGCAACGGATACACATCACCCTTAGTTAATTCGTTCACCTTGCGGTAGTCAACACAGAAACGATAACTACCGTCCGGTTTCCGAACTAGCACAACAGGAGAGAGCCACGGTGACGTACTAGGCTCTATCACGCCCTGTCTCAACATTTTCTGGCACTCCTCCCTGATAATGTTCTTTGCCTGTTCCGGCAACCTCCACTGTCTCGTGTACACAGGCAAATGGTCACCAGTTGGAATGGTGTGCTCGATCTTATCAAGGAGACCAATCTGGTCATCCTCTGTCGCAAACAATTTCGGGAATTTTCGTAAAACTCCTCTCAGTGCCTTCCTATCCGCCTGTGCAACATGTTGCAAATCTAGTGCTGAAATTAATTTTTCCACTTCTACATTCTGTGCAACATTTCTCGTCTCGTATTGTCCTTTGGATGGTGTTTTAGTGTTCAACATATTCAGTGCACTACATTGTGCAGTGACGGCTGGCGTCTCAGCTGACTCATGGTGAAAGATTTCTGTGTCCTCCACCATGGTTCCCTGAGATACCCTATCACCTGCCCTGAAGCGAAAAGTCTTATGTGAAAGATTGACAACTGGAATGAGCGCACCTTTATCGAGCACTACAACTAAGTGATGAGGAATTAATAAACTATCACATCTCCCAGCCACCTGAAGGGTGGTACCTGGTTGTATGTGACGTCCCACGGCTACTTTAATAAATTTAACAGAATGTGGTGGGCAACTCTGTTTGGTCAATGCATGCAAGGCGCATGACCTCTTAACTGTGTCTGGAAGAGACTTAAAAATCAATTTTGGATAGTGCGCATTATATTTCAGCTTCCTCTTAATTGAAGCTACAACTGGGGGATGGTCGATCATCTCCACTGGGTAGGAAGTCTGTCCCAACTGCAACCTGCAGTTCCTAGCCCCTTTTTGAGCAGACAAGGAATAATTAAATCGCGACAGAAAATCAGTTCCCATTAAGATGTGACCAGGAAAATCAAGGTTCTCTACGATCGTACATGTGTGAGGCTGCAATTCCCCATCAATCTCAAAATTAACTGTTCCTTGGCCTACGATCTCAATCTTTTCCCCATTGACCGCTGTTAATGTCTTTGCGCAACGTTGAAGACGTGCATACTTAAAATTGCTGAAGGCTGACTTTTTAATTACCGTTGCCTGGCTTCCTGTATCAACAAAAGCTGTCAATCTCACACCTTCCACTTTCACCTCAAAAGTAGGCCTACCATCACTAGGAGCCTGCTTTCATGCTTTCGTAGGAGTGACTTCACAGTCCCTCTGTACATGCCCGCGCTTCCAGCAGGAGTAACACCTCCGCGGATCTCTGTTGGTACCCCGCGCAGGGTGGCTCGAACTTGCAGCTGTGGGCTGCTTCCCGCCTGATGAACCCGCGCCACAGTTCCTCGGCTTGGCTCCCTCGCCTTTACTTAACGCCTCTACGTATGGCGACAACTGAGTGCCCGGCGTCTCCGTGCGCATCTGCCTGTCTAAGGCTGTGGCGGCCTGGGGTTGGGGTTGAGGTATGGTGTGGGTGGCCTGGGGTTGGGGTGTGGATGGAGGTTGGGGTTGAGGTATGGTGTGGGTGACCTCAGGCTGGGGTGTGGATTGAGGTTGGGGTGGGTATGGGGTGGCCTGGGGCTGGAATGGGTATGGGTATGGGGTGGCCTGGGGTTGGAATGGGTATGGGTATGGGGTGGCCTGGGGTTGGAATGGGTATGGGTATGGGGTGGCCTGGGGTTGGAATGGGTATGGAGTGGCCTGGGGTTGGGGGAAGGGTTGGTATGGGAACTGAGGATGGGGTTGGTATGGGAATTGAGGATGGGGTTGGGGTTGTTGTAGTGACGGATGAGGTGTACCTAGGTGGTCCCCAGTGGTGTCGGAAGAGGTGTTGTCCTCTACACTTCCACTTCCACTCCCACTGGTCCCCACTGACTGGTCATTATCTGGGTTAAACATTTTCTGTGATTCCTGGTGTGCCACGTCTCTTCTAAACTACCCTTTAGTACACCCTCGACCCGGACTCACTACAACCGTGATCTTATACAAAATAAAAAAAAATCACAACTCTTTTCCAAGAAACAACTACTAAATCCCAAAATAGGAAATACAACGATTTATCGAGAGAATCGCTGAAGTGAATCCAATGAATGAGCGTCTGCCCCGCACTCGTGTCTGACCGTGAAATATCCCGCAGTTCTATTGCTGAAACCTAAGTCCTTTACGTTAAAAAAATTAAAGAATCTAATTTATATAAAACAATTTAAATGATAACGCAACTAACGTGCAGCACTCGTGATGGATTAATAAAGAATATTTACTGTACTCGAATACTAAACGCACTTGAAGTGAGCAGCGTGGCCACTGATGACTGGCGGAGCGGGACCAGCTGCGCTGAAAAAAAACTAAGTCCCGCGCTTTTTCGCTTAAACGCTGAAAAATCAAAATTTATGTTCTGAAGGAAAATAACTAGTTTTACGTTAATTAACCGCTCTAGCGATTAATATAGACACCCAGGACCTATATATGCTTACCAAAAATTGAATTTTTATCAAAAACTGGGTTTTTACTCAATTGCTGGACTCTGCCAATTTTTCTGACTCCGAGGGAAAAATTTTTCTATCACCCCAAATATCACAAAACTCCTTTAATTCACAAAAATTTGGGTTTCTCGTCCCCAGATATAAATACGTTATATTTTATTACTGACGTTGTATGTAGAACAATACTGACACTTCGGGCGGTTCCAACACTCACTAATTCGAATTTTCGTCAAAATCAGAGATTTTCACCTCAAATGGACTCTGACAAAATTACGACACGATTTTCTCGAAAAATAACTAAATTCGGCAAAAATGTAATTATCACTGTTTAATGCTTTACGAACAGAATTACGTCCCTTGCGCGCACTAGAGAGTAATACTGACCCCAGAATATACACGAAACATGAAAATCCGAATTTCCGCCAAAAAGTCAGATTCTAGCCCAAGCTGGACTTAGAAAATTTTCCACCTACGTTTCTACTGAAAACAGAATTCTAAGTCTACAAACACAATTCTACCGTCTTACTGGTAACAACTAGAAACTATCACTCGCATCGACTGGGGAATCCTAATGATACCCAGAACATACACGTGACCCACGAATACAAATTAATTACAGTTAACGACTTTCCGACATTGACTTAGCCGAAAACTTATCCCAAAATACTTAGAAATATACCACGGACAAATAACATTTACACGCAACTTACTATCCCTTAAACTCCTTCACTTATCTATCGTGACCAACATATAGCCCTAAGTCCAGAGGGTTAACTACGCTCTAGAACCAACACCTCTGACTTAGACTAATACAACAGGGAATAGCAAAACTTAATGTACGCACTTAGCCATATATGCAAGAAAACGCTAAACACTTGGGAAAATTTTTAACCGGGGATTGAATTTAGGGGAAAAAATTAATCTAGAACAACGTAAATAAACGGAAATTACTTTATAAATTTAAGTATACTTAATTAAAAAATGCACTCGACTTAATCTTATAATTGCTCCTACCGGCTCGCCGTACCACACCTAGCCTAGGGGCCACACCCTCTAGGTTCCAACAGAGCGACACGCAGCTTTCAGCAACAATTATGACTAGGGACGACTCAACCTCCACTAAGTGTGCGATCACTTAGTTGTTGAATCGCTGCTAGGTAGGTTACTAGTCCGTCCCTCCGAGGCCGCAACGCCCTTCACGGATTACGTTTTTCCTAGCGTTTTGGGTCGTCTAATAACGCCCTCGGACTATCTACTGGCGTCCCACAGATATATCCGCCCCCGACAGCCCTCAAGGAACTGCTGTTGAGAGTATGGTGGCTCCCAACACCTCTGAATTAATTGCAATGGGTCGAGTATGGTACCCAGTCCAATCAACTCGGAGCGGTCTCCTTTTCAATAAATCTAATTTTAACAGCCTAATCTTACTAACTAAACCTTAATCATATCAGCCCGCATGACTCAAGATTCGCCAATCCCCACTCAAACGCACTGTTGTGGGGCGCACTGCTAATCCTGGCCCGCGGCTGTCTCCTTAGCATCCGCGTACGTGTTCGAACGGCTAGACGCGTGAGCCTTTCAACAATTTCAAACAAAATTGTTGAAACCACCGCTGTGCACCATTGTAACACGGGTACGGGTTCCCCTCTCTACTTCTCTTTGCTTCTTTACCCTCTACCCGTATTCTTACTTTTTATTCAAAATACCAAGGGACTCCAAAACTTTTACCAAAGCCAACTCCACGCCACGTGGTCCTAAGACGATTGACCGACTTAGGATTCTACACCCAGTATGACGTGACCTAAGCTCTGAGCAAAACCCTAGAGTCGCCTCTACGCTGCCACCACCAGACCAGTAATACAAGAGCAATGATCGAGGTCTGGATCGATCACGCTAATTAATCAACCTTGGGGCTTGATCCCCACTATATATGATGACCTTGAGTGTGGAATAAATTACACGGTAATGATAATTCCGATTCGATGTTAGAATCGGCGCCCAATCCAACTCTGCCTCGTGTGGACCACGTGACCAGGACAAGCATACACATAACCAAATGGAAACAATAAAATGCAAATTATTAACTTAATTTATTAAAAGAAAACTAACACAAAATCTAAATATGTTCACTCCCTGTCACTTTAACACTCCCTACTTGACCTGAGTGGCAAATGAGAAGACTATCCCTATAATTAACAATAGCAACTATACCTTGGGCGACCACAGCTCTAGATGTTGGGCTGGTCTCGGGGAGAGGTAAGATGTTTGACCTCTTATCCCAGCTGCTCCCGTTTCCACACTGATTTCTTCCTTGACTGGTCTACCCCAGACAGAACATTGTATCCTTCCGCCTAGTCAAAGTTTCACCAAGTTACTCGCAAGGTTTAAGTTATAACAATTAACCTCTGTTGTACTTAATTGATCCAGACTGGTTGAATTATTTTACTGAAATTAATTTACACAAGCCTCTAACGGCAGAGCTGTTCCCGATCCCCAAAATGGTTAATTGAACTTTGAGAAATACTAGACATGTCAACCCTGCTGACCTATGACCGCCGGTCACTCCGCTTTAAAAGTTAGATCTGATTCGTGACGTCACTGATGGTGACTTAAACTCAATAATTAGAATACTCTTGATATTGTATCCAGTACTATTATACAATACAGTTTTAATGCAAAATGAATAAAGGCTAATTTTCTCTAAATTACTGAATACTATAGGATGGTTCATTATACGCAGCTATGAACAAAGCGTCGGTTATTTCCACCGCGAATTCCCCTGGGGGTCAGGTCACCATGCGGGCTCAGCTTCCCATTCTCTTTTGTCGATAAACCACTCTGGATAATTCTTACAACAGCCTAGTTTGTTACAATACCAGGGGCATGGTTCCATTATGGTATGATACCTGGGGCATGGTTCCATTATGGTATGATACCAGGGGCATGGTTCCATTATGGTATGATACCAGGGGCATGGTTCCATTATGGCATGATACCTGGGGCATGGTTCCATTATGGTATGATACTAGGGGCATGGTTCCATTATTGTATGATACCTGGGGCATGGTTCCATTATAGTATGATACCTGGGGCATGGTTCCATTATGGCATGATACCAGGGGCATGGTTCCATTATGGCATGATACCTGGGGCATGGTTCCATTATGGCATGATACCAGGGGCATGGTTACATTATGGTATGATACCTGGGGCATGGTTCCATTATGGTATGATACCTGGGGCATGGTTCCATTATGGTATGATACCTGGGGCATGGTTCCATTATGGTATGATACCTGGGGCATGGTTCCATTATGGTATGATACCTGGGGCATGGTTCCATTATGGTATGATACCTGGGGCATGGTTCCATTATGGTATGATACCAGGGGCATGGTTCCATTATGGTATGATACCTGGGGCATGGTTCCATTATGGTATGATACCTGGGGCATGGTTCCATTATGGCATGATACCAGGGGCATGGTTCCAAAATGGTATGATACCTGGGGCATGGTTCCATTATGGCATGATACCAGGGGCATGCGGTTCCATTATGGTATGATACCTGGGGCATGGTTCCATTATGGTATGATACCAGGGGCATGGTTCCATTATGGTATGATACCTGGGGCATGGTTCCATTATGGCATGATACCTGGGGCATGGTTCCATTATGGTATGATACCTGGGGCATGGTTCCATTATAGTATGATACCTGGGGCATGGTTCCATTATGGCATGATACCAGGGGCATGGTTCCATTATGGCATGATACCTGGGGCATGGTTCCATTATGGCATGATACCAGGGGCATGGTTACATTATGGTATGATACCTGGGGCATGGTTCCATTATGGTATGATACCTGGGGCATGGTTCCATTATGGTATGATACCTGGGGCATGGTTCCATTATGGCATGATACCTGGGGCATGGTTCCATTATGGCATGATACCTGGGGCATGGTTCCATTATGGCATGATACCAGGGGCATGGTTCCATTATGGTATGATACCAGGGGCATGGTTCCATTATGGTATGATACCTGGGGCATGGTTCCATTATGGTATGATACCAGGGGCATGGTTCCATTATGGTATGATACCAGGGGCATGGTTCCATTATGGCATGATACCTGGGGCATGGTTCCATTATGGTATGATACTAGGGGCATGGTTCCATTATTGTATGATACCTGGGGCATGGTTCCATTATGGTATGATACCTGGGGCATGGTTCCATTATGGTATGATACCAGGGGCATGGTTCCATTATGGTATGATACCTGGGACATGGTTCCATTATGGTATGATACCAGGGGCATGGTTCCATTATGGTATGATACCTGGGGCATGGTTCCATTATGGTATGATACCAGGGGCATGGTTCCATTATGGTATGATACCTGGGGCATGCGGTTCCATTATGGTATGATACCAGGGGCATGGTTCCATTATGGCATGATACCTGGGGCATGGTTCTATTATGGCATGATACCTGGGGCATGGTTCCATTATGGTATGATACCAGGGGCATGGTTCCAATATGGTATGATACCAGGGGCATGGTTCCATTATGGTATGATACCTGGGGCATGGTTCCATTATGGTATGATACCAGGGGCATGTTTCCATTATGGTATGATACCTGGGGCATGGTTCCATTATGGTATGATACCAGGGGCATGGTTCCATTATGGTATGATACCTGGGGCATGCGGTTCCATTATGGTATGATACCAGGGGCAAGGTTCCATTATGGCATGATACCTGGGGCATGGTTCTATTATGGCATGATACCTGGGGCATGGTTCCATTATGGTATGATACCAGGGGCATGGTTCCATTATGGTATGATACCTGGGGCATGGTTCCATTATGGTATGATACCAGGGGCATGGTTCCATTATGGTATGATACCAGGGGCATGGTTCCATTATGGCATGATACCAGGGGCATGGTTCCATTATGCCATGATACCTGGGGCATGGTTCCATTATGGTATGATACCAGGGGCATGGTTCCATTATGGCATGATACCTGGGGCATGGTTCCATTATGGTATGATACCAGGGGCATGGTTCCATTATGGCATGATACCTGGGGCATGGTTCCATTATGGTATGATACCAGGGGCATGGTTCCATTATGGCATGATACCAGGGGCATGGTTCCATTATGGCATGATACCAGGGGCATGGTTCCATTATGGCATGATACCTGGGGCATGGTTCCATTATGGTATGATACCAGGGGCATGGTTCCATTATGGCATGATACCAGGGGCATGGTTCCATTATGGCATGATACCAGGGGCATGGTTCCATTATGGCATGGTACCAGGGGCATGGTTCCATTATGGCATGATACCTGGGGCATGGTTCCATTATGGCATGATACCAGGGGCATGGTTCCATTATGGCATGACACCTGGGGCATGGTTCCATTATGGCATGATACCAGGGGCATGGTTCCATTATGGCATGATACCAGGTGCATGGTTCCATTATGGCATGATACCTGGGGCATGGTTCCATTATGGCATGATACCTGGGGCATGGTTCCATTATGGTATGATACCAGGGGCATGGTTCCATTATGGCATGATACCTGGGGCATGGTTCCATTATGGCATGATACCTGGGGCATGGTTCCATTATGGCATGATACCTGGGGCATGGTTCCATTATGGTATGATACCTGGGGCATGGTTCCATTATGGCATGATACCTGGGGCATGGTTCCATTATGGCATGATACCTGGGGCATGGTTCCATTATGGTATGATACCTGGGCATGGTTCCATTATGGCATGATACCTGGGGCATGGTTCCATTATGGTATGATACCTGGGCATGGTTCCATTATGGCATGATACCTGGGGCATGGTTCCATTATGGCATGATACCTGGGGCATGGTTCCATTATGGCATGATACCTGGGGCATGGTTCCATTATGGCATGATACCTGGGGCATGGTTCCATTATGGCATGATACCTGGGGCATGGTTTCATTATGGCATGATACCTGGGGCATGGTTCCATTATGGCATGATACCTGGGGCATGGTTCCATTATGGCATGATACCTGGGGCATGGTTCCATTATGGCATGATACCTGGGGCATGGTTCCATTATGGCATGATTCCTGGGGCATGGTTCCATTATGGTATGATACCAGGGGCATGGTTCCATTATGGCATGATACCAGGGGCATGGTTCCATTATGGCATGATACCAGGGGCATGGTTCCATTATGGCATGATACCTGGGGCATGGTTCCATTATGGTATGATACCAGGGGCATGGTTCCATTATGGCATGACACCTGGGGCATGGTTCCATTATGGCATGATACCTGGGGCATGGTTCCATTATGGCATGATTCCTGGGGCATGGTTCCATTATGGTATGATACCAGGGGCATGGTTCCATTATGGCATGATACCAGGGGCATGGTTCCATTATGGCATGATACCAGGGGCATGGTTCCATTATGGCATGATACCTGGGGCATGGTTCCATTATGGTATGATACCAGGGGCATGGTTCCATATTATGGCATGAAACCTGGGGCATGGTTCCATTATGGTATGATACCAGGGGCATGGTTCCATTATGGCATGATACCAGGGGCATGGTTCCATTATGGCATGATACCAGGGGCATGGTTCCATTATGGCATGATACCAGGGGCATGGTTCCATTATGGCATGCTACCTGGGGCATGGTTCCATTATGGCATGATACCTGGGGCATGGTTCCATTATGGTATGATACCAGGGGCATGGTTCCATTATGGCATGATACCTGGGGCATGGTTCCATTATGGCATGATACCTGGGGCATGGTTCCATTATGGCATGATACCTGGGGCATGGTTCCATTATGGTATGATACCTGGGCATGGTTCCATTATGGCATGATACCTGGTGTATGGTTCCATTATGGCATGATACCTGGGGCATGGTTCCATTATAGCATGATACCTGGGGCATGGTTCCATTATGGCATGATACCTGGGGCATGGTTCCATTATGGCATGATACCTGGGGCATGGTTTCATTATGGCATGATACCTGGGGCATGGTTCCATTATGGCATGATACCTGGGGCATGGTTCCATTATGGCATGACACCTGGGGCATGGTTCCATTATGGCATGATACCTGGGGCATGGTTCCATTATGGCATGATTCCTGGGGCATGGTTCCATTATGGCATGATACCTGGGGCATGGTTCCATTATGGCATGATACCTGGGGCATGGTTCCATTATGGCATGATACCTGGGGCATTGTTCCATTATGGCATGATACCAGGGGCATGGTTCCATTATGGCATGATACCTGGGGCATGGTTCCATTATGGCATGATACCTGGGGCATGGTTCCATTATGGTATGATACCTGGGGCATGGTTCCATTATGGTATGATACCTGGGGCATGGTTCCATTATGGCATGATACCTGGGGCATGGTTCCATTATGGTATGATACCTGGGGCATGGTTCCATTATGGCATGATACCTGGGGCATGGTTCCATTATGGCATGATACCTGGGGCATGGTTCCATCACCTTCACCCTGGAAACACAAACCAAAACTGTCTCTATTTTCCGCTTGTTACAACTTGTAATAAAGTTGTTACAGCTTGGCTTAACGTGTTTATGACGTATTAGATCGTTGTTACAACTTGCTATATTGGTGGTTATAACTAATCAGGAGGTGTTAAAACTTATTCGAACGTTGTACCAACGTCGTAGTTTCGGTGAGTGTTTGGCGGGCATTAGCTCTAGAACTTCATCCATAAATTTCTTTTGAGTTTTTGAATGGTTTGCTGCCGGTGAGAGCTGACTATAACTAGATATTTTATATCTTCCAGCAGGTCATTAGTGAATGACTATCAACATGTAACAAGATGATGTCAATAGGCAGAAAACTTAAGGTGTTATACAATGTTGTCCTCCGTTCCTTATTTCTGTAGCATCACTCACTGATTTTCCCAAAATTAATGTGAATATTTCTTCTTGCAGTAGGAGACTGGACTCACATTCCACCGACTCCCGGACTGATCAAAACAACGAGGATGTGATCACTTGTGTTAGGTACGATTGTTAAAATTATATATTTTTATGTAATGTAATAGTGTCTCACAAACTTTATGATGTGAAATTCAATAATGTATTGACTGTAGAAGACGATTTTCGACATGTTGGTACTCCTTATTTTTATTATACTGACACACCCACACCGAAAGAGAGAAAGAGAGAGAGAGAGAGAGAGAGAGAGAGAGAGAGGGAGAGAGGGAGGGAGAGAGGGAGAGAGGGAGAGAGGGAGAGAGGGAGAGAGGGAGAGAGAGAGAGAGAGAGAGAGAGAGGAAGGGGGAGAAAGAGAGAGAGAGAGAGAGAGAGAGAGAGAGAGAGAGAGAGAGAGAGAGAGAGAGAGAGAGAGAGGGAGGGGGAGAAAGAGAGAGAGAGAGAGAGAGAGAGAGAGAGAGAGAGAGAGAGAGAGAGAGAGAGAGAGAGAGAGAGAGAGTATTCACCGGTTATAGGTTACATGACTTACTATTTACAGTACTTATAAAAGAGCATCTGCTGGAAACATTATGCACCTCACCTATGTACCTACTCACTGAGTAGGCGAGTCCTACAAAATAACGGCACCTAACTTAACCCTACAAAATACCTTAACCTTAACATTCCTCCCCTCTGAATTAAACCGCCTACAGGTTAAGTCTATCAGGCGGTTGTATGACTCTTCCAGTTTTCTCAACTGGGACTCTTGGGCCCGTTACATCTGGAGAACCTTTTTTCTGAGTTACTAACAGCAGAGTCCCTAGGATTATCTTTATCCACATTACCCCTGTTGAGCCTTGCTCTGCCTTCCTGTCTCCTGCAGGTGTTACCCCTTCATTATTAGCTTGAGCATCCCTATTTGCCTCATCCACACCCAATGGGACCTCAAAATTCCCAGTGAATCTTTGCATGAGTCACCCATTACCCATTACAAAATTCCTTGCATATACTGCATCTTCCTCTTTAAACAAAACTTCCTCTCCCTGAGCCAACTGATTGGCCGAGCTAGTTACAGATTTTTCTTGATCTAGATCTGTCTTTACTGCTACCATGTGCACGTTGAAGAACCTATTAAACAGTAATTCAGAAGGAGATTTACCAGTGACAGAATGAACAGCTTTTCTTTGATAATGCAAAAATCTTCAAAGCCTTGTACTAATAGTGGCTTCTGTAAATTGCTGTAACTCTTCTTTCAAGGCTCTCACTGCTCTCTCAGCCAGACCATTTGAAGAAGGATTATAGGGGGCAGGTGTTACAGGTTTAATACCAATCTTTCTAAAAAAAAAATCCTCCATTTCCTCAGAAACATAATAAGAAGCACAACCATGTCTGTCAATCCAAAATTATAAAATGTTTTCCTGAGCAATTCACAAGTTACAGATGATATTATGGAATTACACACATGAACATCCATAAATTTTATGTATGAATCCACCACCACTAGGTAATATTTGTTATCCATAGGTCCAGCAAAATCTATATGAAGTCTAGACCAGGGTTTCCCAGTGTATGGCCAGGAAAGTACTGGGTCCTGGAGTTTCTGATAATTCTTAAAGCAAATGAGTCAATTTTTAGTTACTTCAGCAATATCCTGGTCTATTTTGGGCCACCAAACCCAACTTCTAGCTTCTTCTTTCATAGCATTTATGCCATTATGGCCTAAATGTTCCAAAACCTTACATCTAAGTTCCAGAGGAACCCCCATTCTATTCCCATATTAGAGTACATCCTGGTGAATACTAAGGTCAGCCTTTACCGCAGCATACTCTGACAATAATAAATTATCATTCCAGCCATATTTGAGATTCTTCCTCAACAGATTTAATTTGGGATCTCTACCAGTTGCCTTCCTAATAGTCTGGAATGAAATATTCTCAAAAGACATAGTTTTCACCAGGTTAACTTACTCCACTGGAATACTGGAATTAAACTCTTCTGTAACAGGCAATCTACTTAATGCTCAGCCACTACATTATCCTTGCCCGACTTTAATACCAAATCATACTCAAACTGTGAAAGTAGCAATGCCCATAGTTGAATTCTAGTATTATCATTAACTAGAATTTGTTTACCTCTACCAAACAATCTTAACAGGGGTTAGGTTTTTTTTCTGTTCTAGCCTTCTGTTCTGTTCTAGCAAGACATTTCCTACCCATCAGAAAATACCTCAGTTTTTTTTACAGCATATACCAAATCTAAGGCTTCTTTGTCTAATTGGTAATAATTCGTTTCTACAGGAGATAATTTCTTGCTAGCAAAACAGACTGCTTTTTCCTGGCATCTACTTCCTGTAATAATACTCATCCCACTCGTACTGGGCAAGCATCAATCTCCAGTTTTAAAGGAAGTTTACCAGTAAAATTAGTGAGCACTGGAGAATTTATCAATTCCTGCTTAATATTCCTGAAATCCTTCTCATTCGCTGCCCACCTAACTCTAGCCCCTTTTTTCAATAATTTATACAAGTCAGCTAATTTTGTTGAAAAGTTCTTTACGAACTTACAAAAAGTATGTCAGCATGCCTTCAAAAGACTGTACTTCCCCCACTGATGTTGGGGCTGGGGGGGGGGGGGGGGGCTATATAGTAAATACGTTTTTGTGAGGAGTAAAGCCCTTACCTGAAATATGGTACCCCAGGTATTCAATGACATTGGTCTTCATTGCTGTTTCACCCGCATTAATCTTCACATTGTGCTCTTGCAGAACATTCAACACCTTTTCTAATCTTGTATCATACTCTTCCTCATTCTCCTCGCATACATTAACGTCATCTAAAAAGCTAGCAACACCCTCAATGTTTACTAACAAATGGGACATGAATCACTGAAAAATTTCTGGAGACGAGGAGAGTCCAAAAGGGACTTTTACACTTAAATAACTCCTTATGAAAATGAATAACTATCAATTTCTGACTCTGCATCTACAGGAGTTTGCAAGTAGACATATTTCAGGTCAGTCTTAGACAATTTTGTTCCCCTTGCAACCCAGGTACAACTCATCTATTTTTGGTAATGGGTAATTTTTTACAATGGATTAGGTTATTTAATTCTTTAAATATCTGCACAGATTATCATGGATTTTGCGGTCTGCCTTCAACACTGGTACAACTGGGGATGCCCATTTACTATGTGGAATTGGCTCTAACATATACGATACGATAATTGGCATTATCGTATGCACTTAATGATTTTCCACATGTTTAACATTTAATTGTAACGTATCTGCCCACTCTCTAGACAGTGTTGACACTGCAGCACCAGTGTCCAATTTCAAGGGAACTAACTTCCCATCAATTACAAAAATTCACCACTTGTGACTTCACAGAACATACCTTCCTTTCCTTTCTCCGAATATAGTCTGCTTTCTTCAACTGCAGCTACTTCAGATGGTTTACCTTCCTCTACTGTCTTGACCACAGTACCATTACCTCTTCTTCCTGCATTCCCTGGTCGTATCCTCTCCAAGACTTAGCTATTTGTTTTCAAGTTTTCTCTTCACACTTTTCTCAAGTGCCCTTTCTTGTCACAAAAGTTCCATATGTAGTCCTTAAACTTGAAGTAGCCACTACTGTATTTGTACCAACAGTGTGATCTGTAGAATTACTCAAAGCTACCCAAAGTCACCACAAGCTACTCAGAGCCAGCTACCATTACATAAGTAATGAAGAAATATGGTATATTTACTATAAAGTTGGTGCTGAGTGCAGAACATGATCAAACCTATTCTTACTCTGAAATAATCTAATTTCATAACGAAATTAAAAGTAAATATGTTGCAGGTGACGCCATAGGAAGTCGACGGTCCAAGCGACAATGTTGTTGATTGACTTATGCAAGATATATGGTTGCCTGGAGAGTGTTTGCTGGCGTATCAACCTCCTGAACACAGTGATCCAGTCGTCGCACATCTCTGCTCAAATTGTCGCAAATTTAAGTGGTGATATAAACAAGAAGAATGCGTATTTATAATAATATCGGTGTATACTGACAGCAGGTTTTCATTTATACATGTCTCACTGAATATGACTGCATATTCTGTATTGATTATTTTCTGGTTTAAGGCTTCTATCCCTCTGACTAGTGCTCTTGCTTCCGGTTTAATTGGAAGAGGAGTTCTCCAAAAGTCACGTTCGTCGAGGTGAAGAAAAAAAGAAATAAATAACTGAAGAATGTATTACACTGATTATAAAATTTACACAACATTTTGAACCAACATGGTTCATTCTCAAGTGATGTTACAGTACAGGACATTCATATTTATACTGTTAGTGGATCAGGTGAATACAAGTGGATCGAACAATGGGGTCAGGTGTGAACAAATGGAATGAACAATGAGTATACATTTCGCAGAGGCTCAAAGCAGTCATAGAACGACAACTGGAAACCATCTCAAGACCTTCAACGACTCATATCTTCACAGACGGATCAGTTGATCAAGAAAGAGTTTACACTACCAACCATGAAGCTTACTGGAGCATGAATAGTGGGTGCTCAACATTGCAAACAGAATTATATGCCCTGAAGGAGGCATTTACTAATAAAGAGGTTCCTGTTTTTGTTATTAGTACATCCAAGAATGGCAGACTGTTATTTTCACTATTTTCATTTGTAAATCGGAGGACTGACTCTAGATGGCTTTTTAGATCAATTAGTTCATCTGAGTCTTTTACTATGACGAATATGTCATCTACATAATGGCAGTATACAATTGGTGTTTACCTACTACTGAAGACTCTATCTTCGATAGTTCCCATGTAAAAATTAGCGAATAACACTCCTAAGGGGAGCCCATTGCTACTC
Source organism: Procambarus clarkii (assembly GCF_040958095.1). Classification (NCBI taxonomy): domain Eukaryota; kingdom Metazoa; phylum Arthropoda; class Malacostraca; order Decapoda; family Cambaridae; genus Procambarus; species Procambarus clarkii. Next base: position 157,846 of record NW_027189499.1, read on the forward strand.
CGTCTATTTGTGGATACATGTTACCTTGCGGACTGATGAAAGGGGCTTCCTTTGTACATGCCTCGAGAAGACTCTTCAAGTGTGACCCAGATATGTCTAATTTGGGGGTGCTCTCGTCTCTGTATACTCTGTCCAGTATCATTTCTATGGTTGTGTCGACTGGGATGTTGGTAAATAGGGATTCGGCATCCAGGGAAGCAATAATTTCATCGGGCTGTGTGGTTTTGATTAATTCTAGGAAATCTGCTGATTGTAGATTGTAGTTGCTTGGAGTGTATGGAGTTAGGAGTTCGTTAAGTCTTTTTGCCAGGTGATAGGTTGGAGTTGGTATTTGGCTGATTATTGAGCGTAGTGGGTTACCTGTTACCTAGTAATAGTTTTGTTCACTTTGTGTTTAAGGTCTTCCACAGGGTTCCTCGTGATTCGTTGAAATGTAGTGTCATTACTGAGGATGTCGCTGATTTTATTCATGTATTCTTGCGTGGTAATTATCACATATGCTGCTGTCTTGTCAGCTTCTCTTATTGTTACATCGTCCAGATTTTTTTAGTTGTTTTGCTTCTTCGTTGATAATATAATAATATCCTGCATAAATAGTCATAAAACATTTAATCTTTATTAAAAAACCGTGACTTAAAGTTAAATAAACTTCATAGGACAATAGTTTTGTTATATTTATATATATTATAAATTTATTTATATTTATTAAAGTTATTTATTTATATATATATAGTTTTGTTAAGGACTACCTTACAGGTAACTATCCACAGTCTCTGTACCTAAAGCCTATTAATTCCACTGACGTCAATGAGATAATCCTTTCCCTCAAAACCAAGTCTGGTGCCCTTGAGGAGATACCAACTTTAATTTACAAAAAAGCCTCCAGATCTTTAGCCCCTGCTATTGCTTTGCTCTTCAACAAGTCACTTGAACTCCAAACCTTTCCAGATATTCTAAAAAAAAGCGAGAGTAACGCCTGTCCACAAATGTGGTGATCTCACAGATGTTAACAACTACAGACCTATATCAATCCTGCCAAACTTATCAAAAATTTTTGAAAAACTAATCTATAAGCAGCTTTACTCATATCTAGCCAAACTCAATATACTTCGCCCTTGCCAATATGGCTTCAGACCCAAAAAAAGCACTAACGATGCACTTATTAGTATGCTTAACTCGATTCATACAGCTCTTGATAAAAATGAGTTCCCTGTTGGGTTATTTGTGGACCTGCGTAAAGCTTTTGATACTGTCAACCACCAAAACCTTCTTCTTAAATTACATCATTATGGAGTCAGAGGACACTCCCTACAATACCTCAAATCCTATCTCACTGACAGGCTCCAATATGTTTCTGTGAATAATACAATTTCTCCCACCCTACCCATCAATATTGGTGTTCCTCAGGGCAGCATACTTGGCCCTCTCCTCTTTCTCATCTACATTAATGACCTTCCAAATGCCTCCCAACACCTCAAACCAATTCTATTTGCTGACGACACAACCTTCATTTACTCCAGTCCTGACCCCCTTGCTCTAAATGCCACAGTAAATACTGAGCTAAATAAAGTCCATCTTTGGCTAACTGCCAACAAACTCACCCTTAACATTGACAAAACTTTCTATATTCTGTTTGGCAATAAATCCTCTAATCAAATAAATCTCAAAATAAACAATACCCAAATTTGTAACAAATTAGATGGCAAATTCCTTGGCATTCTCATTGACCACAAGCTGAATTTCCAGGGACACATTGTAAATATATCAAAAAAAGTTTCAAAAACTGTGGGCATTCTTTCTAAGATCAGATATTATGTACCACGCCCTGCCCTGGTGACTCTCTATTACTCCCTTATCTATCCATATCTCAACTATGGTATTTGTGCTTGGGGCTCTACTACCCAAAATCACTTACGTCCTCTAATTACTCAACACAAAGCTGCTATTAGGACAATATCCATCTCTGGCCCCAGACATCACTTGGTACCCCTACTCAAATCTCTGAATATGTTAGACATTAAGTCACTGCACATTCTCTCATGTGTATTATACATACATAAAACGCTAAACTATAATGCCAATCCTGATCTCAAAAGCTTCATAGAAGGTTGTAACAGAACCCATGAGCACCACACCAGAAATAAATACAGTTTGATATTCCTAGAGTACGACTTAATCAAACTAGAAATGCTCTACAAATCAAGGGGCCCAGAATGTGGAATGACCTTCCCAACCATGTTAAAGACTGTACCTCTTTCAACCAGTTTAAGTTAAAAACGAAGCTATACCTAATATATTCCCTGTAACCTACCTTACCCTTCTATTGTCAACCAATGTCTGTTGTTGTTTTTTTAAAGAGCGCTGTTTGTCGACATAATTGTATTTGTGCTGCTTTTTCATCTATGTTTTCATTTCTTGTTTTCATTCTACTCATTATGCTCAATTAGTATTAAGCTTGTCATTTAAGTTTATCATGCCCGAAACGCTTTGCGTAATAGTGGCTTTAGGCATTGTATGTACTAGCTCTACCTATAAGTCAACCAATCTTTGTAAAAACTTATTGTATGTATGTACCTTACCTAAATAAACATTTTATATTATTGTATTTTACTTAATTTTTTATTTATTTTATATAGATACTAACGTTATTCATTGGTATTTGTTCACTATTTAAACTACCCATGTCTTTTTTGCTCATAAAACACCAAACCCTACACGCTCTCTGATATATTGCTTAATTAATTAATTAACAGAGATTCACAAATAAAGATTATATTTGTATATGTTATCAGAGTGGTAGAGATAAAATAGTTTTTGTGAATCCATCACAGAGATGGATTCATCTTATTAGATAGGAAAGATATTTATATTTTGAACAAGGTTTTTGGCCAGCGCTCTCCCTATCAATGGGAACTACGACCTTTAGAAGATCAATGTTAATTTAAAAAACTTCTAGATACTCTAATAAATGAAGTTTTCTATGTCATCATAAAGACAAAAATATAAGCTGCATGTTAATACTTTTGTATAAATATATATTTATTTATTTATATATATATATACAAGAAGGTACATTGGGTTTATGAGAATACATAACATTGGTGTCTTTACATTCTTGTAAAGCCACTAACACGCATATCGTTTCAGGCAGGTCATTAATCTAACAGATAATTTTATGTAGGTAATTTATAAGAAAATTTGACATTAGTAGGTACATTAAAGTAAAATTTGAGGGTTATCAACAGGTACATTGTAGCATAATTTGAGGATTATTTAAATGTATTTTGAAGTAAAATATGTATTCAGTGTAACACCATGATATAAGAGGATAGCAATGATTACAAGGGTAAAGTAATGTACATGTTATGTAAAGGCTCATGTACATATATTGGCGGATTGGGTAGCACTAGATACAATGTGAGTTAAAAGCACTAAGTAGGAATATGAAGGTGAAATTAGGCACTTTTTTTTTTTTAATAAGGCAAAAGTTGGACAGCTTTTCAATTCGTTAGTGAGTGATTTCCATAGACTAGGTCCCTTTATTTGCATTGTGTTTTTACACAGATTAAGTTTGACTTTTGGGGATACCAAAGAGATATTTATTTCTGGTGTGGTGATAATGGATTCTATTACACCTGTCCAGGAAGAGTTTCAGAACAGGGTTTGCATTTAAGAGCAGGGATTTGAAAATGTAATGGCACAAGAGAATGGAGAATGTGTGGAGTGAGTTTATGCATAGCATGTTCAGGCATTTAAACAGGGGAGGGTTGAGTGTTGTCTGAAAGCAGAGTTTGTAATTGTTCTGATAGTAAATTTTGGCTGAGTTATGATAGGCTTGAGGTGGTTTGCAGTGGTTGAACCCCATGCACAGATACCATATGTAAGATAGGGATAGTTTAGCGTGCAGTATAGTGAGAGGAGAGCAGAGTTTGAAACATAATATCTGACTTTAGAGAGTATACCGACCGTTTTTGAGACTTTCTTGGTAATGTGTTGTATGTCGATGCTGAAGTTGAGTCTCTTGTCTAAGTATAGGCCAAGGAACTTTCGATCTTTCTATTGCTGATGTTAACATTGTCTATCGAAGCAGAATTGCATTGTTGATATGCTTTCAAATATGATGCTGTAGGTCTTTTCTATGTTTAATGCGAGTTTGTTGGTTGACATCCATAAATGGACTTTTTTAATTCATTATTTACATTATTTATTGTGTGTGGGTTGGGGTCTGAGTAGATGAAGGTAGTATAATCAGCAAATAATATAGGTTAAGAATGTTAGAGACTTTAGGCAGATCATTGATATATATAAGAAATAGGAGAGGCACTAGGATGCTGCCCTGTGGCACTCCTATGGTTAATGGTAGAGTGGGAGAGGTTTTATCATTGATGGGGCTACATATTGGTGTCTGTCACTAAGATAGGATCATATATAGTTCAGGGCAAGGCCTCGGATTCCATAATGGTGGAGTTTAAGTAAGAGGTAGTTATGGTTAACAGAATCAAAGGCCTTTCTCAGGTCCATGAAGAGTCCAATCTGAAACTCATTTTTGTCAAGGGCTGAGTAGATTATATCAAGGAGACTAATAATTGCATCGTTGGAACTCTTTTTAGGGAGCGGTAGCCAGACTGACCGGGACTTAGTATGTTGAATTTTAGGTAGGTTTTTTTAGTATGGTGAATTTAAGTTTTAGGAGGTGGTAGTAGAGCTGTTTGTAAATAATTTGTTCAAATATTTTTTTATAATATACGTAGATTTGATATGGTCTGTAATTGCTTATGTCTGTCGGATTGCCTCCTTTATGAACTGGCGTTGTTTTTTTTAAGGATATCAGGGAATGAATGACATACTAGAGATTTGTTGAACAGCAGAGCTTTGGGTGCACAAGGGCATGGGAGGGGCTCTTGTATACCATAGATGGTATTTCACTAATGTTCCCAGCTTTGGTTTCCAGTAAGTGAATGATGGACACAATTCAGTGATTCAATGAGTCACCAGTCGGGCTGATTGGTGAAAGGAGAAAACAATTTGGATAGCTGCCTGAAAGATATGTGGTAATATGTGTCTGAGTCTTTGGAAATTTTCTGGCAAGGTTAGCACCAAGCACCTATTAAATTCTGTTCCCGTTTCAAGATCTGTTGCAGGTGTATAATCATCCTTGGAGAGTTTTATCTGGTTATGTGAATGTTGTTTAGCTCCTAGGATGATAGAGATGGCTCTCCATGTGCTTTTCATGTTGACTTTTGTTTCTTTGAATCTACTCACAATAGGAAAGTTTTGCTTTTCTTATTATACTGGTAAGCATTGTTGAGTACCTCTTAACTACTTCCTTTGTAACTAGGCCATTCCTAATTTTTTCATATTCATGTTTCTTGTTGATTGATTATGCCGCTTGTGAGTCAGGGATTGTCTAATTTTTAGCCGGTTACTTGCTTGGTGAGGAGAAAAAAATGAGTGTTGTAAAGACTCAGAGTTTGGAAAGGAAGAGGTTAATTAGCTAATGAATTTATATCCTGTGTATTATTACATTCAGATTCCCAGTTTATATTGTGAAGTGCATTTGTGAGATTGTCAATTGCTGCTTCACTGTGTAACCTGAAGGTAAGTTTCTTGTTCGCTGGTGGTGTTATGTCCATGTTTGCTATAAGGAAGGTAGAATAGTGGTCAGTTCTGTCAGTGATTATAACAGATGCAAGGGGAGCTACTACGTTAGTCCATAAGTGTTCCAAGGTAGTGGCAGATGTTTGAGTGACTCGGGTGGCTTGGTGATTGTGGGGATTAGCATACAGGAGTTCATGCAGTTTAGGAAATAGTCGACTTGAGGGCTATTTTGTTGACACAGGTCAGTATTGAAGTCACCTCCTAGAATGATGTGATTTTAGTTGAGATTGTTGTTTACGATAAGATTCCTTGGGTTATCTGATAATGAAGCTTTGTTAGTATCGGCAAATCTATAGATAGCTCCTATAGTCAAGGAGGATTTAAGGGAACTCCTTGAAGTGATCAAAGGTATATTCACAGTAGTCATCTCTATCACTAATGATACTATTGCAGATGAAGGTATCTGGTAATATATAGTTGTGCCACTTTCTTTTTAGTTAGGCCTACAGTTGTGAATGGCTTTGTAACCAACAAAGTTGTAAAGTTGGGTATGGTCTCTATTTAGCCAGGTTTCTTTTAAAATAAGGACCCATAGTTTAGTACTTACTGCTGTGAATAGTGCATTTATATCATCAAAAATGATTACCACGTGATCTGACATTTTGGTGAAAAACTGATAGGCAAATGTTATTCTGGAGTTTGTTTTTTGCAAGGTTTGCTGTGTAATACCTGCAGTAGTGATGATCAATATACTGGCTATTGTAAATTTGTGACAGCAGATTTAGTTCAGGATCACTATCAGCTTGCATGTAGATGCAATTGAGTCAAAATACAATAAGGTAAGAAATTACCGAAAATTTCCCAATGCAATTTAGTCAAATACTATATCTGCTGTAAATATTAAATAACTATAGTAAAAAAAGAAAAATGAAGAACCACATTTAAATGAAACAAGTAAAAGTAAAATATAACTCATTGTACTGTGACAGTAATAACAAATAACAATACAGTAAGTGACGAATGAAGAAATGAACAATGTAAAATGGTGCGATAAACAAGATAAAAACAAAATAAAATTTAAAACCTTTTGAATGGAAAGGCAGAGCTATAGTACACTTTGGTTGTTAAATGAAACTATAAGGTACACTCTGGTGTTGAGAAGGTTCTGTGGTAGAGGGGACCCCAGGGGTAGTGTTCTGTGGTAGAGGGGACCCCAGGGATAGTGTTCTGTGGTAGAGGGACTCCAGGGATAGGGTTCTGTGGTAGAGGGACTCCAGGGATAGTGTTCTGTGGTAGAGGGGACCCCAGGGATAGTGTTCTGTGGTAGAGGGACTCCAGGGATAGGGTTCTGTGGTAGAGGGACTCCAGGGATAGGGTTCTGTGGTAGAGGGACTCCAGGGATAGTGTTCTGTGGTAGAGGGACTCCAGGGATAGTGTTCTGTGGTAGAGGGGACCCCAGGGATAGTGTTCTGTGGTAGAGGGACTCCAGGGATAGTGTTCTGTGGTAGAGGGACTCCAGGGATAGTGTTCTGTGGTAGAGGGACCCCAGGGATAGTGTTCTGTGGTAGAGGGACCCCAGGGATAGTGTTCTGTTGTAGAGGGACTCCAGGGATAGTGTTCTGTGGTAGAGGGGACCCCAGGGATAGTGTTCTGTGGTAGAGGGACCCCAGGGATAGTGTTCCGTGGTAGAGGGACCCCAGGGATAGTGTTCTGTGGTAGAGGGGACCCCAGGGATAGTGTTCTGTGGTAGAGGGACTCCAGGGATAGTGTTCTGTGGTAGAGGGACTCCAGGGATAGTGTTCTGTGGTAGAGGGACCCCAGGGATAGTGTTCTGTGGTAGAGGGACTCCAGGGATAGTGTTCTGTGGTAGAGGGACCCCAGGGATAGCGTTCTGTGGTAGAGGGACTCCAGGGATAGTGTTCTGTGGTAGAGTGACTCCTGGGATAGGGTTCTGTGGTAGAGGGACCCCAGGGATAGTGTTCTGTGGTAGAGGGGGCCACAAGGATAGTGTTCTGTGGTAGAGGAACCCCAGGGATAGTGTTCTGTGGTAGAGGGACTCCAGGGATAGTGTTCTGTGGTAGAGGGACTCCAGGGATAGTGTTCTGTGGTAGAGGGACCCCAGGGATAGTGTTCTGTGGTAGAGGGACCCCAGGGATAGTGTTCTGTGGTAGAGGGACCCCAGGGATAGTGTTCTGTGGTAGAGGGGACCCCAGGGATAGTGTTCTGTGGTAGAGGGACCCCAGGGATAGTGTTCTGTGGTAGAGGGGCCACAGGGATAGTGTTCTGTGGTAGAGGGACCCAGGGATAGTGTTCTGTGGTAGAGGGACTCCAGGGATAGTGTTCTGTGGTAGAGGGACCCCAGGGATAGTGTTCTGTGGTAGAGGGACTCCAGGGATAGTGTTCTGTGGTAGAGGGGACCCCAGGGATAGGGTTCTGTGGTAGAGGGGACCCCAGGGATACTGTTCTGTGGTAGAGGGACTCCAGGGATAGGGTTCTGTGGTAGAGGGACTCCAGGGATAGTGTTCTGTGGTAGAGGGACCCCCAGGGATAGTGTTCTGTGGTAGAGGGACTCCAGGGATAGTGTTCTGTGGTAGAGGGGGCCACAGGGATAGTGTTCTGTGGTAGAGGGGACCCCAGGAATAGTGTTCTGTGGTAGAGGGGACCCAGGGATAGTGTTCTGTGGTAGAGGGACCCAGGGATAGTGTTCTGTGGTAGAGGGACCCCAGGGATAGTGTTCTGAGGTAGGTAGAAGGACCCCAGGGATAGTGTTCTGTGGTAGAGGGACCCCAGGGATAGTGTTCTGTAGTAGAGGGACTCCAGGGATAGTGTTCTGTGGTAGAGGGACCCAGGGATAGTGTTCTGTGGTAGAGGGACCCAGGGATAGTGTTCTGTGGTAGAGGGACCCCAGGGATAGTGTTCTGTGGTAGAGGGACTCCAGAGATAGGGTTCTGTGGTAGAGGGGAACCCAGGGATAGTGTTCTGTGGTAGAGGGACTCCAGGTATAGTGTTCTGTGGTAGAGGGACTCCAGGGATAGTGTTCTGTGGTAGAGGGGACCCAGGGATAGTGTTCTGTGGTAGAGGGACTCCAGGGATAGTGTTCTGTGGTAGAGGGGACCCCAGGGATAGTGTTCTGTGGTAGAGGGACCCCAGGGATAGTGTTCTGTGGTAGAGGGACTCCAGGGATAGTGTTCTGTGGTAGAGGGACCCCAGGGATAGTGTTCTGTGGTAGAGGGGAACCCAGGGATAGTGTTCTGTGGTAGAGGGACCCCAGGGATAGTGTTCTGTGGTAGAGGGGACCCTAGGGATAGTGTTCTGTGGTAGAGGGACTCCAGGGATAGTGTTCTGTAGTAGAGGGGACCCCAGGGATAGTGTTCTGTGGTAGAGGGACTCCAGAGATAGTGTTCTGTGGTAGAGGGACCCCAGGGATAGTGTTCTGTGGTAGAGGGACCCCAGGGATAGTGTTCTGTGGTAGAGGGACCCCAGGGATAGTGTTCTGTGGTAGAGGGGACCCCAGGGATAGTGTTCTGTGGTAGAGGGACCCCAGGGATAGTGTTCTGTGGTAGAGGGGCCACAGGGATAGTGTTCTGTGGTAGAGGGACCCCAGGGATAGTGTTCTGTGGTAGAGGGACTCCAGGGATAGTGTTCTGTGGTAGAGGGACCCCAGGGATAGTGTTCTGTGGTAGAGGGACCCCAGGGATAGTGTTCTGTGGTAGAGGGACCCCAGGGATAGTGTTCTGTGGTAGAGGGACCCCAGGGATAGTGTTCTGTGGTAGAGGGGGACCCCAGGGATAGTGTTCTGTGGTAGAGGGGCCCCCAGGGATAGTGTTCTGTGGTAGAGGGGCCACAGGATAGTGTTCTGTGGTAGAGGGACCCCAGGGATAGTTGTTCTGTGGTAGAGGGACTCCAGGGATAGTGTTCTGTGGTAGAGGGACCCCAGGGATAGTGTTCTGTGGTAGAGGGACTCCAGGGATAGTGTTCTGTGGTAGAGGGACTCCAGGGATAGTGTTCTGTGGTAGAGGGGACCCAGGGATAGGTGTTCTGTGGTAGAGGGACCTCCAGGGATAGTGTTCTGTGGTAGAGGGGACCCCAGGGATAGTGTTCTGTGGTAGAGGGACCCCAGGGATAGTGTTCTGTGGTAGAGGGACTCCAGGGATAGTGTTCTGTGGTAGAGGGACCCAGGGATAGTGTTCTGTGGTAGAGGGAACCCAGGGATAGTGTTCTGTGGTAGAGGACCCCCGGATAGTGTAGAGTGACCCCAGGGATAGTGTTCTGTGGTAGAGGGGACCCCAGGGATAGTGTTCTGTGGTAGAGGGGACCTCAGGATAGTGTTCTGTGTAGAGGGACTCCAGGGATAGTGTTCTGTGGTAGAGGGGACCCCAGGGATAGTGTTCTGTGGTAGAGGGACCCCAGGGATAGTGTTCTGTGGTAGAGGGACCCCAGGGATAGTGTTCTGTGGTAGAGGGACCCCAGGGATAGTGTTCTGTGGTAGAGGGACCCCAGGGATAGTGTTCTGTGGTAGAGGGGACCCCAGGGATAGTGTTCTGTGGTAGAGGGACACCAGGGATAGTGTTCTGTGGTAGAGGGACCCCAGGGATAGTGTTCTGTGGTAGAGGGACCCCAGGGATAGTGTTCTGTGGTAGAGGGACCCCAGGGATAGTGTTCTGTGGTAGAGGGACCCCAGGGATAGTGTTCTGTGGTAGAGGGACCCCAGGGATAGTGTTCTGTGGTAGAGGGACCCCAGGGATAGTGTTCTGTGGTAGAGGGGACCCCAGGGATAGTGTTCTGTGGTAGAGGGACCCCAGGGATAGTGTTCTGTGGTAGAGGGACCCCAGGGATAGTGTTCTGTGGTAGAGGGACCCCAGGGATAGTGTTCTGTGGTAGAGGGACTCCAGGGATAGTGTTCTGTGGTAGAGGGACCCAGGGATAGTGTTCTGTGGTAGAGGGACTCCAGGGATAGTGTTCTGTGGTAGAGGGGACCCAGGGATAGTGTTCTGTGGTAGAGGGACCCCAGGGATAGGTTCTGTGGTAGAGGGACCCAGGGATAGTGTTCTGTGGTAGAGGGACCCCAGGGATAGTGTTCTGTGGTAGAGGGACCCAGGGATAGTGTTCTGTGGTAGAGGGCCCAGGGATAGTGTTCTGTGGTAGAGGGACCCCAGGGATAGTGTTCTGTGGTAGAGGGACCCAGGGATAGTGTTCTGTGGTAGAGGGACCCCAGGGATAGTGTTCTGTGGTAGAGGGACCCCAGGGATAGTGTTCTGTGGTAGAGGGACCCAGGGATAGTGTTCTGTGGTAGAGGGACCCAGGGATAGGTTCTGTGTAGTAGAGGGACCCAGGGATAGTGTTCTGTGGTAGAGGGACCCAGGGATAGTGTTCTGTGGTAGAGGGACCCAGGGATAGTGTTCTGTGGTAGAGGGACCCAGGGATAGGTTCTGTGGTAGAGGGACCCAGGGATAGTGTTCTGTGGTAGAGGGACCCCAGGGATAGTGTTCTGTGGTAGAGGGACCCAGGGATAGGGTTCTGTGGTAGAGGGACCAGGGATAGTGTTCTGTGGTAGAGGGGACCCCAGGGATAGTGTTCTGTGGTAGAGGGACCCAGGGATAGTGTTCTGTGGTAGAGGGACCCCAGGGATAGTGTTCTGTGGTAGAGGGGACAGGGATAGTGTTCTGTGGTAGAGGGACCCCAGGGATAGTGTTCTGTGGTAGAGGGACCCAGGGATAGGTTCTGTGGTAGAGGGACCCAGGGATAGTGTTCTGTGGTAGAGGG